>NC_137889.1:158235169-158494984 GCF_963455335.1 Martes martes | reverse complement strand
ATACGCATATACAAATTCAAGAAGGCTGTACAAAAATGAGCAGTTTATCTTTGAATGACAGGATTAGAGGTCATTTTATCTTCCATGGCTTCTCTGCACTTTTAAGTATTTTTCTACAAGGAGCTTGCCTCTCTTGAGCAGTTTGTTTTAGTTTGCTCTTTTTAGGAGTAATTTTTAGAATGATTAGAAAGCTGCTTTCTAAAACATTGTGCTTGAGGGCCCAGAATTTGGAAACATCTCTATTCTTTTTTAGCCAGTAGTGAAAGGAGAAATAAAAATCCTAGCCAAATACTGACATTTGGCCAATATTGTTTCCTTTTATAATTACATTGTCAATTGCTGATTAAAATGTAAGGGCCTGAAAACAGAGAACATGTCCTTTCCCCCTCTTTAATCCTTGTCCCTTTGTGGTGTTCTCAATGAATATTCATGGTTGTTTGATTTCCTTCTCTCACTCCTTTGGTTTTGGGTTTGGGGTTCGTGTCTGTTTTTGTTTCTGTTTCCTATTTTGAACCAGAAGCTTATTCATTTAGGCCCTTTTAAATTCAGGTTTATGAAAATTGGGAAAACGTAGACAAGACTGAAATCTACTTTTTTTTTCCTCTGACTAAAATTAGGGTTTGTTGAGTGAAATGTCCTTGTAAGCAAATGAAGTGGGAGGGGTGTATTTAACCTACTTGGGAAAATACTTCTGAAGTCTTTACAACATCCTTTAGGGCCCAGTTAATTAATGGACTGATTACTAATGATTATAATTCATTGAGTCGATTTGGCAGAATTTCCTCCCGGCTGTTTCCTGTTAGTTTGTGTTACTTGTCAGTGTTGAAAGTAACACATCTACTCTGTCTTATGAATAGCACCGATTTTCACTAATCCGGAAACTGTTCAATCACCCGAGTGGCCCTTTCATATCTTTCTAATCTTCAGATGTGATGATGATGTGGAACCCAGTATATCCCTCTTTAAATTAAAGCCACACTATTACAAATACAGATGTTTTTCCTTCACTACAATATAAAGCTAGAGAATACAGGGTATCAGGGCACCTGGGTGGCTCAGTAGTTAAGCATCTGCCTTCAGCTCAGATCATGATCTCAGGGTCCTGGGATGGAGCCCCGCATCAGGCTCCCTGCTTCTCCCTCTCACCCCTCCCTGCTAGTGTTCCCTTTCTCGCTGTGTCTCTCTCTCTCTGTCCAATAAATAAATAAAATCTTAAAAGAGAGAGAGAGAGAATATAGGGTATGAATATAAATAGTACCCATGCTCATTGAATTAAAAAATCATCTAAACAGTAGGGGAACATGTAAAATTGTGTTTCTTTTCTCCGCGTGCAGACACAGAGGATTCTGGCCCCACATCCTGCCTTGTGTCTGCGGAGAACCACCTTCAAAGAGTCACCTTAGCCCGCCTGGGGCTGGGACCCTTCGTCTTGCCGCTGGTGGTGTCTGAACGCTGTTTTGACCCTCTAATAAGACAGCCTCAGCGCTATCATGGCCACTTGGTACCAAAATGCCAAATTGACAGAGTCGTGGATTTTGCAGTTTGACCTCCTGTCTGTTTCCTGTGCGGTTGGTTGTTTTATTTTGTTTGCCAAGAGCAAACCCTTTACTAGTCTTTCCACAGACAGCATGCCTATCTGGTAATTATTTCCTTCACCTGATAAAACAGGTATGGAATGAAGGCAAGACTTGATGTTAGGAGCACATGGAGCCTAAAACAGTCCCTCAAGAGGTGTATCGTTCAAGAAAGTGGTGAGTCACACAGATGGCTATTTAAATTTAAACAACTAAAAATAAGAAAAACTTAAAATCCAGTTCCTCAGTTGCACTAGCCACATTTCAAGTGCTCAGTGTTCAATAACCGCATGTTGATTAGTGGCTACCATTTTGGAATACATAGATGGAGGATATTTCCACCATTGGAGAAGGTTCTACCAGATGGAACGATTCTAGAGTCTGATAAGAGACAAGAAGCACAAAACCATGACTGAAACACATCCCTTGCAATATAGATGTATGTTTGAGTTTGGTCCTCAGACAGCTTACCCGTTGTGCAACAGGTGTAGCTCTGAAAATCCAGCAGATCTGGAAGAAGGACAGGAATGCATCCCAGGCACCTTCTATTCTGGGGGCTATTATTGGGGGACAAATTTTCCCGGGGATGTAGAGCCTTAAAGAAACAATCACTTCATTATCTCTCCCGATTCTGGGAGCTGGGCTGAGTGAGGCAGTTTCCGGGTCTGTGAGTGGTTCCAAGGGCAGGCCGGGACTGAAGTCAGTTCCCCAGTGGCTCGAAGCTGGGTCCTCCGCAGGGAACCCTCCTAGAGGAAACAGCAACAGGACTTGGCCAAGGAAATTGCATCGCCGTTATCCATAGAAGTCCTCACCCTCTCTGACTCAAGAGTGGGGAACACAGCCTACTCTACCAGGAGGGGAGACCTTTGGGGTTTGGAGGCTATGAAGTGGGCAAGCTTGGGAGCTACCATCTGCCACACCTTCTCAGGACAGGCCGAGTGTCCTGGTTTGCATCACTGCCCCTCTGGGTCACTGGCCCTGGCCGCAGATGGGGATTGAACACGCTTAAGGAAAACTAATTATGTAATTTCTGCCAAAGCACAAATTCTAAATATTTCTGGTGCCATGGGTTTCTTTAATGATAGGGTAAATCCTCAGAAAAATATCTCCAAGGGTATATAATGTGGTGTCCCCTGATCGAATGGGGGCCACCCAATGTGGGGCGACCCAATCAGGTAGAAGTCAGTGGGGGGAACAGTGAAAGAATTCACCCGAGGCAGAACAGAGGAGATAGAAGTTTCTGGACTGCTCTGTAAGGGAGCTGTGGGCAGGGCAGCAAAGCAGAGACTGCCTGCCCCGAGGCAGGGGTAGGGGGCTGTAGTTTAAGGGGCAAAGTGAGGAGGTATGGGAACATATGGAATTTTCCATCTTTGATACCTCTGCCCTGGTGTAGGTAACCCTTTGGTCAGCTAGGTCTTATGGATATTTTGAGGTGAGTCTGCTGATGGACCTGTTGGCATTCAGCCTAGGGGTTTCTGTGGGCCCTGCTACCTTACCCAGGGTCGCATCATTCAAGCTCATTGCCTAAAAGCAGCCTCTACATAAAATAAAAATATAGGTATTCAAAAGAAACCAGTTACATGGAAACACAGTTACCAAAATAATTAAATAGCAATTTAGTAAAATGTAGAGCAAGCTGTAGTAGCTGGCTGCCTAAGTCTTGCAATTTCAAAGTTCTGATGAGCCCAAATGATATTCCGTGATATTCCATACACACAGTTGTATGTGACATGGAAATATTTGTGCTTCCTATTGACGTCAAATTCACAAACTCTCCTAAAATTATTGTGGTTGTTGTCTACACTCATATTTAAAGAAATGCTATATTTTCAGTTAATGGTTAGTGAACATAAAGATGTAATTTTTTTTTCTCTCCCAGGTTTGCCAATCGCTGAATCTGTCTTGCTTATGAGCCCCTGAGGTATAGGGGGTGAAGTTGGGGGAGGAGTTCTTAGTGCAACAGAGTAATGGAAGGGCTTTGGGACATTTAAGGTGAGGGGTAGGCTGGGTGCAGGGTAGGTCGGGTCAGGAGACTGAATGAACTGCTCAGAGCAAAAAAGTATAGAGGAATCCGGATGGGGGAGTTCTAGAAGGACAGAAGGCTGGAGGCAATGGTCACAGGTGGAGACCTAAAGAAAAGCGTTCCTTGGTGAGGACATTCCCTCTGGCTGGGATGGCCAAAGAAACTTTCAGACTCCCCATTGGGGTTCCTTATACTTTATTTTCCCTTCTCACCTCCAGCCAATGACCTGAAGTCACTTACCGTGGCCACATCGCCAGCTCTGTCCCTTTTTCTGGCAGTCTAGGCTTTCTCCCAGCACAGGCAAGCAGAGTTGTTGCCACAGCACCTTCCCTGAGCCAACTGGTCCAGTCCTTTCCATGGGCGCTTGAGGGAACTAATGAACTAGGGTTCTCTCCTCTGTGCCCAAATTCTAAATCCGGTGAGAGCCAGGAATGAAGAGAGAGCTGTCAAAACACCTGTTTTATTGCCGCTAAGATCTGGGTTGGAAGGTACAGCTTGGATGTGGACTTCCTGCTTGTCTCTGTCTCAACCACCATCCTCACCCCTTCTAAAACTGGGTACCTTCAGGGGAAAGCTTGAGTCGATAGAAGACACACTTATCTAGGTCTGCTGCCTGGCACTGGTCTACGGAAAGGTGGTCGAGGGGGAAGAGACAGAAAAAGACAAACACAGGGGGTGCCTGGGTGGCTCAGTGGGTTAAAGCCTCTGCCTTCGTCTCAGGTCATGATCTCAGCGTCCTAGGATCGAGCCCCACGTTGGGCTCTCTGCTCGGCAAGGAGCCTGCTTCTCCCCCGCTCTGCCTGCCTGCCTCTCTGCCTACTTGTGATTTCTGTCTGTCAAATAAATAAATAAAATCTTAAAAAAAAAGAAAAAGAAAAAGACAAACACACATACAGACACACAGACACACATACATCTTTAGTATTCTTGATGGTCTAGTTCTTCCCCATCCAGAAATGTGGAGCAATGAATGTCACTCACCAACCAAGTGACTCACTCCATCTCCAAGGAGAGGAGTTTGGGGTACGGTAAGAGGCCAAGAGCATTTAGGGAAAACTCCCTAATGGAATCTCAGAGATGGTAAAACTCCCCTCTCCAACACTCACATTTGAAACTATCCAACCCAGATATAAATTATCACTATAATTTTATTCTGACTTATTATTTTTTACATTTTTAAAATTTTTTTAAGATCTTATTTATTTATGTGGCACAGAGAGAGAGCACGAGCAGGGGAGAGGGAGAGGGAGAAGCAGGCTTCCCGCCAAGCAGAGAGCCCAATGAGGGGCTTTATCTCAGGACCCTGGGATCACGACCTGACCCGAAGGCAGGTGCTTAACCGACTGAGCCACCCAGGCACCTCTATTTTTACTTATTATATTAAAAGAGGAGGAGGATCAAGAGGGCTCTCTACCTTGTGCTAGGAACTAGATGAAAAAATTGTAATGCATACTCTTATTTAAATCTCACAAAAATCCTCTGTTGTCGGTGGTTGAACCATCTAACATCTGAAATTGCTGATTTTTGACTTACAAAAAGTTGGGACTTTTGTGTCCGTCATCCTAATGGCTCCCCACTTTACAGGGGAGGTCACCAAGATTTATGGAAATTAAGTGACTTGTCAAGGACCACACAGCTGGTGAGTGAGCCTCCTGGAACATAATTCGGGCTTGACGCCAGAGTCCATGGTGTGAACGGCGACAGTAAAATGGAGGTGCACTGTGCACCTGGAGGAGTTCAAGACTCATTTCCTAGTACAGCAACACCCAGCTTATCTCTTCCAGGCCTGTGCCAGAGACTAGAAATAAAGAGATAAGACGCAGGTTCTGCCTCCAATGGTGTCTTGCGCATAGTAGATGCTTAGTAAATAAGTTTTAATAGGCTAATGACTGAGGTTCCCCCTCTTATACACATTGAATGAGAATGGCCTGCTCTGCTTGGGAGAAGCCTCCAGCCTTCCAGCTCCCAGCCCTTAACTGTTGACAGAGCTCCTTCCCACGTGTTCTCAGAGCTGGTGCGCTTCTTGATTAAGGACCTGATTAAGGGCTGAAGCTGATGACCTAGCCTGCTTCTGGGGAAGAGTCTCCTCTGCTTGGAATTAAGCAGGTTTACAGTGGAAATCAGGGTGGAAGCAACCTCGGGCCAATGTAGAGAAATGAATGCTAGAGATTCCGATGCAGGGTGATTTCAGGTTCCTTTTTGCATCTTTCTGAGTGTGAATCCACACTGGAGATCTCATTCTCTTTCCAAATCTCTCCTGGGAAACTGGTCGTCAGGTCCCATCCACACGTGAACCTTCAGCTCCATGGGGACTCTGGTGATCATAGGACTCTCGGGGCAGGGAGACGGCACCCCAGGCTGGGAAGGTGGTGTTAGCAGCATCCCAGTCCCTCAATCCCATGTCCCCAGTACTAGGGTCTAGCTGGGGGCCACATTTTGCCCTCTTAACCTCTTGGGAGTTCTTCAACTTCTGCTGCTGTCTCGAGTCCGACAGCAATAATCTCTTCCTTCAATTGCTGACTTGTTAAAAACAAAAATCCGATTGTGTCGTCACTTCACTTCAGACCCTCCCAAATGATTTCCCACTTACCCTACGACGAAGTCCAGACTGCCTCCCATGGTGCCTCCCTAACTCTCTAGGCCCCCTCCCTCCTTCCCCTCCCCTTCTCTCTCCCTCGGGGCTCCCACAAGCTGGACTCCTTTCACTTCACAGATAGGTCCTTCTTGACAGAGCCTTTCACCAGGCTTTCATGCGCGCTGTTCCTCTGCCTTGAACGCTCTCCCCATCACCACTCATCTCAGCTGTTCTTTTCTCTGATAACTTTCTCTGATATTCCTCTGGGCTCCCGTATCATCCTCACATCCTCCATCCTGACACGTTTCTTGCTCCATTGTTTTTCCTTCTTCAGTTCTCTGCGTCTCTTGCTAAATGGGCCTAAGTCCTGGTAGAGTTTCAGTAAATACTTGTTGAATGAACAGATGCATAAATGAATAGATAAAAGATGAAATCAAAGATCCAAGCTGCAGAGGACTGAGAGATCTTTAAGATATGTAGCCAGTTAGGGACCCAAGAGTACTGCAGTTCTGGTGTGGGAGAGAGGCAGGGAGGCGCTGGGCTTCAACAGCACTTGGGTATCTGGGTGGATCCAAAACCTGACAGAAGCTTCGGCACCCATAGGCTGTAGTAGATCAGGGGTGGATTCCCAAAAGCCCAGTACGTGGCAGTGATGGTCAATTCCAATTCACTCTTCATTTTCTAATTTTAATCCATTCAATAACACCAGGTTTCAAACCCGTCAAAAATGCCATATAACTCCCTGATTCACTTTTTTTTTTTTTAAAGGTTTTATTTGTTTGACACACAGAGAGAGAAATCACAGGTTGGTAGAGAGGCAGGCAGGGAAAGAGGGGGAAGCAGGCTCTCTGCCAAGCAGAGAGCCTGATGCGGGACTCGATCCCAGGACCCTGAGATCATGAACTGAGCCGAAGGCAGAGGCTCAACCCACTGAGCCATCCAGGCACCCCTCACTTTTTTTTTTTAAGATTTTATTTATATGATAGAAAGAGCACACATGGGAGGGGACAGAGGGAGAGAGAGAAGCCGACTCTCCCTGAGTCAGGGAGCCCATGGGGCTCAATCCCAGGACCCTGGGATCATGACCTGAGCCGAAGGCAGACACTTAAAGCATTGAGCTTCCCAGGTACCCCTGTTTCACTTTTTTTTTTTTTTAAGATTTTATTTATTTCGGAGAGAGAAAGTGTGTGCATGAGTCGGAGTAGGGGCAGAGAAAGAGAAAGAAAGGAAGGGAGGGGAGAATCTCCAGCAGAGTCCCGCTGAGCACAGAACCTGATGCGGGGCTGGATCCCAGGACTCTGAGATCATGACCTGAGCCGAAACCAAGGGTGGGTCGCTTAACCCACTGAGCCAGCCAGGTGCCTCATCCCTGGCTCACTTCTATTTTTCATCTCAAACATGATGAAAGTTAAGTTTTTCCCAGACTTGAAATGAAGGGAAACCTCAGTTTCCTGGCTGCCTGAATGAACACTGATGGCGAGCAGCCTTTCTCAAGGTCAGTTTTGCTTTAACAAGGTCATTACTGCTATCTCCTAAGGCAGAGACCACGGTCACCTGCCAACCATGCAGAGACCAGCTTTGCCCGCCCTGCGGAGACCAGGGAACAAGAAGCAGTTGTTGCTCAGTCCGAAGAATGTGGATGTTGGAATTTTTAAACCACTAAGCTATGGCTGAAAATATTTATTTATGTCTTAGGACAACATCAGTGCTTTTAAAACCTACATTTAATATGTAAACTAAGCCCAGCAAATAGAGCCACATGACATAAAATTATACAACTAGTTCTTATAAGGAAGACCTTCTACAGCCTAAAGATATGATGACTATAGGTTTGTGGAGCCAAAGGAGAGTATTTCCAAGGTGAAGACATCCAACTGAAGACCTCAGAATAATCCTGCTGATCTCAGCCACTAGCCTTGATGTCATAGAATGAGAGCCAAAGAGACTGGGTCCCAAACCATGAAGTGTAGTGAGAAGGTAATAAACATACAGGAAGCTTGTACTCGGATTTGGCCTTGTTCTATGAAGCTTAGCTCTTGGAAACACATACGTTAAAATAGTAAGACATAAACAAATGCTAAAGCACAAGAATCAGAGAGGCTTCACATTAGAATGGGGTGTCAAGTTTAGGGGACGGGGGAAATCAAGCACAGTTTTAAAAGCCAAAACATTCTGCGCATTATTACAGATAAATGCATATTTAGCTTTGAGCTTTCTGGTGCCCCAAATGAGAAGGGCATATAACTAGTGGCATTCAACCTCGTAGCACCAGCTGAATCTTAAAGCCGCCCATCATCAGGGCAGCCCTGGTCTGGGAATGCCTCCACTGCCTAGGAGCATTGAGAAATGCCAGATACTAGCAAGACAGGTGCAATGGAGCTTTATTTTCCCTCGGGTAAACTAATCTCTTCCCATGTCCCTAACTCACATCGTGCGAGTGACATTCTGTCCCTCTCAGTTCTCTCCTGAGGCTCTGAATGGGTTCATGCATTCAACACTTAGATGGCTCACTCTGTCCCAGGCACTATGCTGTGTGATGGACACTGATCGGCTGTCTAAGACCTCTGCAGGCGCGAAGGACTCCCCTTTGGACCTGAGAGTGTGACAGCATCCAGTCCTCAGAGGTCAGCTCACCTCCAGAACCACCCGAGCCAAAGGTAGTCACCTCACCAGGGTGGCTGACATGTTAATGAACAATCAGTGTGTGAGGTTGGGGGTGGGGAGGGAGATACAAAGGCTTGGGACAATTCTGAAGGGACATCATGGCTTCAGAACACCCGGTAGAGTTGTCTCGGGGCTCCATGGAGACTGAATCCCAATTCAACTTCTCCCTCTGCCCTGTCCTGCTTCCTTCTTGTCCCTTCTACAGGCACCAGTTCCAAGAGCCCTTCCTAGCAAACCTGAGGGGCACTACCTACATCTCAGAGCAAACATGAAGGAGAGGACATAGAGAAGCTACCCCTGGTTAGAGGTTACATCCCTGCTTCCTGTCCAAGAAGTCACAGCAGGAATCAGGTGGGAGGGAGGAAGCTCCTGGGGCAGGGGATAGGGGGCGCGTTCAGCTTCCACCATCCCTCACCTCTCTCCCCATTCTCCTCCCCGCTGGGGGTCCAGGTTCTCGGCGCCCTCCCTCCTTTCTCTCTCTAATCTTGGGCTAAGTTTTCCTACACTTAAAATGAGGGAAATGGACTAAATGGTTGTAAGCTCTATAATTACTACTCTTTGAACATTTTAAAACATAGTCATGTTCTTTTAAATCTCGACCCCTTATTTCAGAGAGTGCCAATTTATGCAATGCAAACTAAAGGACATCACAATGGACGATTTATTTTTTCAATACACTATATTTTAGTAAATACATTTACGTCACCGTCATTGAAGAACATTCCATGAGCGCCCGCCAGATGCATCGTATAGCACTTGAAAAATCAGCAATTGTTGAGATGTTGACATGTTTAAATTTGGCTCGTATTACATGAAGCAAATGAGAGCGCATAACTTAAATTGGGAATTACATTCATGCTACATGGCTGTTGTTTCTTCTTCCTCTTCTTCTTTTTCCTCTTCTTTCAAGCTGCCAGATGGTGTGGATCAAATTATTCTAGAATGCAGAGAGCCTGGATTTCTGCAGATGAGCATAACAGCAGCACAGACTTTTGCTTCGGTCACTGCGACTCTCAGTGGTGTCATCTGCTCCCACCAGGAACCCCGGGCCTTCCATGCTGCTCCGCTTTCGGGCTGGTTCTGGCAGCATTTTAAAGTGCACTTTGAGAATTTCTGGAATACAACTTTTGTTTTTCCTCTCTCCCTTATTTGCTTAAAATTTAGAAATACGAGTCTTCACTTTAGTTTAAAAGATGAAATGGATCATGAGACTACATTAAAACAGGGTGATTATGATTCCAGCTTAAGGACTCAGATGGACAGTGGTGATTTTATGGAGAATTTTCTATTTATCCACTTATCTAATCCCCACATCAGTGTGTCCCCATTTCATAGGGGAAGAAACTGAGGCACAGAAAAAAGGCAACTTGCCTAAGGTCACCTGCTAATAAGGGAGAGGCAGTTTGGTTTGCAGAGCCCATGTTTTGAACTGCCTCCTTGTGCTGTCATCTCTGTTACTCAGTCTCCCCATTAAAATACAGGGATAAGAACATTACCTTCAATATAGGATAGTGAAGTGGTAAGAGGACGCAAGCAAAGCCTTTAGCTCCCTGTGAGACGTAGGAAGATCTAGCGTGCATTTTTCACTGTTAAATTTCAAGGGGACTGTGTCAAGGGAAATGCGTATATCCCCTAATGTCTCACTTTTGTATGTATGGATATGGATCTATTACATTACATACGCATTTGTTACGTTACAAATATATATATATATGATATTTATGTATATATTTCATTTATATCTGTCTTAATTTGTGTTTCGGCAGAATCACAAGGAAAGGAGTAAAGGATATGAAAGCATGTTGCTGTTTACAATCCCAGGAAACTTCAGCAGGAGAGTGGAGAAGCAAGGCGATGAAAGGCCAGCTAAGGAAGGAGGTAAAATAGTCAATTTAGGGTAATTACCAAGACAGTTGTCACCGATGAGGATCAGAGGGCGATTCTGCTAAAGAAGTCTGGAAAACAATGAAGATCTTGCCCTGGAATTATCTCACCCAAGGGTCCAGGAAGCTGGGGCATTTATTCACAAATTTTCCATCTGTCTTTGGTTGGGGACTACTGCCAGAAACATTCACTCTGCAGTCATTCCTGCTGGCAGAAAATGCTCCCAGGGCCAGAACAAAAAGTCCCAGGTAGGAAAATTCAGGATTCACAGAAAGCAGCCTTTGGTGTGTCAAGGTGAGGGGTGAAAGGACATCAAGGGGGGACACTAATAGGCTCTGCTCAAATATGCACCGAGGATTTCTGGAGATCGATACATAAGGAACTGGTGTTAGTGATGGAAAAAAGAAAGGGGGAACTAGGAGGTTGGAGGGAATGGGTATGTTCATTATGAACCCTGCTAGACTTTCTGAATTTTGTCATGTGTCAATATCACCCATTCTCAAGGTAAACAAAATGATATTTAAAAATTAAATAGATCCCTGCAGAGATACCCAGGAGGCTAGCAAGCATGTGTCTAGAGCACCTGAGTACTACTAATATTTGGGGCTGGGTAATCCTGGCCTGTGCATCCTAGGATGTGTAGCTGCACCCCTGGACGCCACTCATTAGATGCCAGTAGCAAGCCCTCCCTGAGTTGGCATCATCAAAAATGGCCCAGATATGGCCGAATGTCCCCATGAGCCAAATCACTGCCCTGACCTCCCTGAGACCCACTACTCCGGATAATCTAGTCAAGTTGGATTCTCTTGTAGCTCTCCGAGGAACACAAGTGGGGTCTAAGGTGGCACAGCCATATCTGAGGCATCAGACACCCATTCCTTCCCATGAAAGGAGCAGGTGGAGCTCCTGAGGGTTCTCCTTCCTGCTCTTCCCTATGGTCCTCCCTTCCTCACCCTCCCCATCCCTCAGGCTCTACACACATTTTCCATGGAACCACGCAGGACCTTGGGGGTCAGGCAGTCTTGCTGCCATGGACACCGTAGAAGTGTTTCTAGAAACTGAGCGGAATCAAATGTGGCCCCTGCTGGAAGCAGAGGAGTTCCCAGTTTCAGGGAGAGTTTCAGGGAGAGCTGGCCGGTCCTCACTTCCCACCTCTTCAAGGGTCTCATTCACTTCATTTGTTTGTCGACCATCTGTCAGCCCCTGCTGGAAGCAGGCTCTGCAGAAATGGGTAAGGTTCTCGTCCTGTCCTCGCCATTCCTCCAGCACCACAAACAGTGCTCAGTACAAAAGAGGCAGTCAACAAATACCTGTTGCTTGGATAATTGAATGGCTGCAGGACCAACTATTCCAGAGTGTTGGAGAAGGAGGAAAGAAAACACGAAAAACGAATGATGATAAGGGGAAAAGATGAGACAAGCAGGAACGAGGTGGGGAGATGCCGTGGGAGGCATCAGGAGTAGCTTCTACTGCTCGAAACTGGCAGGAGATGGAAGCTCCTCCCCCAAAAGGAGCTGGGATGCCTTCCCACCGGCTCCTCCCCACCTTCTGCAGTCGCCTCCCAGAAGCTGGAGTGGGACCGCAATTTGCAGGGTGTAACATTGTCAGAGGGCGGTGACATCTCTGAAACGAACTGCTTTTAGATGAGTTTGGATGGCTTTGTGTCCCATTTACTAGGTCCATGTGCCATTTGCCACTTTCGCAAATAGGCAATGGGGAGAAAAAGGAGTCTTTGTTTCATCCCAGTGAAGGCCAGCTTTTCCTGAGACTGTGTAGCATAGTTGTCATTGTTTGGGTGATTGTGGAGTCATGCTGGTTCTCCCTCCCCCATGAGCCAAGTGCCTGTCCCTGCTCCATAGATGCTGGGCTTGGCTTCCTAACTTCTCTTGGCCAATGGACTACTAGTCACAACGAGACTCATGGCCTTAAATGAACTGGCCCATACGGCTTAGTTCTTAACGCTGATGTCCCCCTGAAGGAAGAACATCACTGCATGGCCACTGCCCTTTCCTTGGACCCCAGAGTGAACCTGCATGGAGCTGACCTGAATCTGACTCTCAGCCTGGAGCCTATCCCACAGAACCCACAGTCTGAAGCCAAATCACCCACTGAGACCAGCTCAGCTCTCCCAAACCACAGTCAACCCACATGCCTGCAAACAGGGGAAGAAATGCTGTTTGTAAGCACTGAGTTTGGGGTGGTTTGTTAAGCAGCATGGTTGTGGTAATAGATGACTGATTCAATAGTAATTAGCAATGCCTGCTCTAAAGTCAGGCATGAGCCTTCACAATGGCTCTTTCTCTACTGGCTATATAGCACTGGGCAAGTTAAACTTTCAGTCTCAAGAGTCCTCATTTATAAAATAGAAGTAATAATAACATTACTCTCAACATTGTTGTGAGGATTAAATGAGATAATCAATACAGAGTGCTTAGCTTCACACCTGGCCCAGAGTAAGCAGTCTATAAATCAGAGGTCACAAATTGAAAGTGTGTTTTCAAATAATCCAATGAATTGTCTCTATTGGGATCAATTCTCAACTGCCAACTGGGAAATTTCACGGAAAAAAGTTATCCAGACTTACAGCTTCTCTTGAAAAGTCAGGTCTGGCAACACTGGGCCAGCATTTCTATATGGTAACCATGGATAGAACTAGGGGGCAGTTCTTGACTGTGTGAATAACAGAAACTGTGACCATCAGGGTTTAAACAATTGAAGGGTTAGTTTTTCTCAGGCAGCATGAAATCCAGAAGTCAGAAGTCCAGGGCTGGCACCAAAACTGAGTGATGCCCTCAGGAACCTGGGCTCTTCTGTCTTGACGCCCTACCATCTTTAGCATGGGGTTTGGTCCTCATCTCAAGATGGCTGCTGCACATCCAACCACAGCATATATGTCTCGGGCCAAAAAAAAAAAAAAGAGGTGGAGGGGGTAAAGGGGCAAAGGACAATATCTCTCCTAGAAAGGCTTTGTCCTTTTATCTTGGGAAGGAAGACTTCCCAGGGAATTCCACTTACATCTCAAAGATTAGCAGTGTGTCCTATTAGCCAGCCCTTGCTGCAAGGATGGCTGGGGAATTGAGCATTCCACGATTGCTTGTGGAGTTAAGAAAGAAGGGAGTTGGAAAGTTGTTGAATAATTCTAGTTGTGTTGTCTCGGTTTAGCCCAGGCCCTTCCTAGACAGGATATCGCTTCCCTTCCTTCCACACCTCATGCACCTGTTTTGTTTGCAATCCCTCCCCTAGATGGTGGCTGTTTGTATGATTCTCAGCCACCTGAGGGTGTCACTGGGAGTGTGCTCTGGAGTTTCTCATCTCTGGCGTAGGCCTTTCTAAGATCTCAGGGAAAGCCAACTTCCAGGCCCCCACCCCTTCCCAGCTACTTTGCCCCCTTCTTTGTCTTTATAAAGCCTTGCCTAAGAGGCAGAAGCAATATACAAAATGCTCAGCAAACAATGGAAAGTTTCCCTTAAAAGTAGTTCTGACTCTACTAACCATGTTCTTGCCACATCCTTGGCTAAAACAGAAAATATTCTTTTTCCCCTATTCCATTTGTCCTCTTTTTCCTTTTGATGGACTGTGATAGTTTCATACCATTTTTCAAGGCAGGCTATTGAAGTTCCGGGAGGTGACCTCTACTTACTACAATAAAATTAGTGATTTATGGAAAGACAGAATTCCACAATCCCCTAAACTCCCCTCTTATCCCTAACTACTATGTCAACAAAGCACCCAGCATCCAGTATGGTTCAAAGGTCTGAATTGTATAGCAAAATAAATCCTTTTTAAAATCCCAGTAGTAATGTATGGTGGGAGCATTCTTAACTTGAATTGAGTAAGGAGGAAGAGTGCAGACGCAGCCAGCCTTGGCTATAGTATATAGTATATAATACATAGTATATTATTCAAGATATACTTATTCAAGTATATTATTCAAGGGCCAAGAAGATTGGGTATTTAATATCAATAAGACTGTGAGAGGGGGTGAAAAATTCCAAGTTCCATAGGAAAACAAGAAGGAAAAATTGGGGTCCCAAAAGCCCTAGCCTATTTTTTCTTTCCTTCCCCTCTCCCTCCGCCCCTTCCCTGTTTTCTTATCTTCCTCCACCTCTCTCTGCCTCCCTTCCTGCCTGCTGCTCTACCCTGTGTCCACTGTTGAAGGCCCAGCGTATGTTTCACTAAGGCCCTAACTGAGGTTCAGGGTTGACATTCTAATATACGCAGAATCCTGGTCCCAAACTTGCTTATTTCAATGCATTTGATGTCCTGCTTTGCATTACAATCTTCAAACACAAATGTCTGGAGTGTGCAGAGCTGCCCAGAGTCTGGGCTGAGTTTGTTTCATTCGGATACATTTGCACATTCAAGCTGGTGTCCACTCCAGGAGGCTCAAGCATTGTGGAAGGAGAAGGTCTGTCCCTTCTGTCCGATGGTTCGTGGGCTAGCTTAGCGGGTCGAGTGGATTCATGAGAGCAGCTCACTTTAGTTCAAACAATTTATTTTGGGCCTTGAGATTCAGACACCTCGCTAGTCTGGGGATGCAAAGCTCTACAACTTACGATCCCGTCTTCAAGAAGTCCACTGTCTAAATGAGGTGGCTGACCTCTGAATTAGTTATGCACCCCCTCTAGAAAAATCTACATCCCCCCACGCAGGATTTTGCTTTTCACACTTCAACACGCACCCAGATCCCGAGGTTCTTATGCAAGTATCAGTTTGGATCCAGTAAATCTAGGAGAGACCTGAGATCCTGCCCTCCTAACAAGGCGCCAGGTGATGCCCCCGCTGCTGGTCCGCGGCCACACTTTGAGCGGCTCAGTCCCCGGTTTGGGAATCAGCTCTGAAGAAGCCTCGAGAGCACTGGGTAAGCCCCAGGGAGCAATTAGAGGCTGCTTCTTCCGCACTTTCAGGAGCGCGTGGCTTCCACAGGGCACGTCACAGACAGGCTTTGTCCATCCCACTACAGTCATCTGCCGCCGTGTCCCCACAAACCAAAGGAGCATCGTTCAGCTGGGGGCCGCGTGGTGGGGGAGTTTCAGGAGGCAAGTCTTTGAAAAAGGAAGGAGCAAACCATTGTTGAGGGTTGAGGGGGAGGAAGAGCACTCTGGTTCTTCTAGGACAGGACAGGCTTTGTTTCTCTTGTTCCTTTTTTCCCCCCCTCAGAGTTATCTTTGTTTGTTTGTTTGTTATTGCATTATGTTAGTGTTATCCGTTTCTCTGGTTTCTATCTTCCTTGGGGGAAAAGGTGGTTTTGGGCGCTTGGCAGATTCCCTAGCATTCCACGAAGGCCCTTTTCTCCCCTTGCCCTTTCCCCACATAGCTGTTCCTGTACCTGTCAGAAGTCTTAGGGCACCACACACACAGTAGGCGCTCAAGCAGTGCTTTAGCCACCTTGAGCAGAAAATACATGGAGGTTGGATTCTGCTTTTTGCTTTTCAGAGCCTGAAACCAGACTCTGGGACCTCTTTTGTACTCCTCAGTTCCCACTTAGAAAGCTTGTCTGTCCCTTTTTTTAAATAAAAGATCGTGTCGGCGATACTATGTCCAAAACCCTGTGTAACAAGCAATGAACCCTCGTAAGTAAATATACTTATTGTCCATTCAAATGGGCAGGGCTCATTTACATATCTGGTGGTCATCTCGTTGTCTGGACTGAGCCATTGAGGTAACTGGGCTCTGTCCGTGTGTTCTATCTTCCAGCAGCTCTCTGAGACATGTTTTCGTGGCAACTGTGGAGGGTGCAAGATTGCAAGAAGTGACATGCAAGTGCTTTTTTTCAAGCCTATGCCAGCATGATGTCTGCTAAAATTCCATCTGCCAAAGAAAGTCACACGGCTGGGCTAGGGTCAGAGCAGGAGGTGACATGGCCAAAAAAATAGGGCTTTAATGCAATCCATGAGCCCAGTTTGCACATGTAACAGAGGAACTTCACAGTTCATGGTTAAGCTGATCCAAGCAACATCTTTGCGTACAGCAAACATCTAGCTTTCTCTGCTCTCCCAAAAACAGAACAGCTGCAGAAAGTCCAGGGAAAACAAAGCCATCTGAGAGGAGGGAGAGCAACAGAGTATTTACTGACAATGCTCAATTTGTAATCCACATTTAATTCAAACTCAAAAGGACGTATTTACAATCTGCCAGGTTTTCATATCCCCACCCTTAAGTGGCATCTCGGCAGCAGTAGAAATACCAAGCTTTCTGCCTCTTTTAAGCAAGGGCCTGTGCTTGCAAGGTAAACAAAGGGTAATGAAACAGCAAATGGCAGAGTGTCAAGTTGTTGGAAGGTGTCTAGCGGGATGCCACGGGGACGCAGTTTCATTCTGGTCTCATTTAACATCTTCATTAATGATCTGGAAGAGGGAGTAAACAGCACATTAATTATAATCACAAGTGATGCTAAATTGGGATTTGGTGCCTGCACCAGAGAAAGGGACTCTGAAAGGACCAGGCAGGAGGTGGACCCAGCTTGGGAAAGGTGAACAGTACCCAGGGAAAAAAATCACAGCACATGGCAGGGGAGAGAACAAGGCATTCGGAAGCAGTGAGGCCAAAAGACAGGGAAGCCTCCTGAAATCCTTTCTGGAACAACCTAAGATATTCACCAACAAACCAAAGGGGAAAAAGTTCACCGCAAGGAGGTGGCATCAGAAAATAAGACCTAAGCAAGCAGGAAGGAGAGAGGGAAGAAGGATAGCTTTGATTTGGATTATAAACCAGGGAGCTGGGAGGTCTTGACACTTTTCCCCCATAGCTTCCTTCTCGCTCCAGGACATTAGCTCCTGAGAACAGGGATTCGTGTTGATTTGTTTTCTGCTATATCCCCAGCACCTGGAATAATGCCTGGACATAGAACTCACTCAATAAATACTTGTGAAATGCATATCTGAACGAATGGATGAGGAATGCAGTGTGACTTCTGAAAGGGAGAGGCTTTCTCTCCAAGAGGTACAAGTCAGTCAGAGATTGATTAGAAACTGGAACAAAGAAACAAAGCAAAAACTGGAGAAGGGGAGGAAATGAACAAACTGAAAATCAGGAAACCTCCTCAGGGAGCAGAGACCCTGCAGGCATTGATACACAAATAATAGTAGGGGTGTCCAGGTGGCTCAGTCAGTTAAGCGTCCTACTCCTGATTTCAGCTCAGGTCATGATCTCAGAGTCCTGGGATCGAGCCCCACATCAGGCTCTCTGCTCAGCGGGGAGCCTGCTTCTCCCTTTCCTTCTGCCTGCCGCTCCCCCTGCTTGTGTTCACTCACTCTCTCACTCTCTCTCTCTGACAAATAAATAAATAAACGACTTCAAAAAAAATACAATCAATATTGTATTTTTTCCCTGGGGGACTCCAGGCTCAGTGTGGAGTCTGCTTGAAATTCTCTCTCTCCTTCTTTCTCTGCCTCTTCCCCTGCTCTCTCTCAATAAATAAATAAAATTATTTTTAAAACCCAACAGTAGAAAAATAGTAATAATAATGGTTATGGGTGTCTGTCCCTGTTCTAATTGTTTCATGTGTATTATCTCATTTAATCATCACAATAAAACTATGAGGTGTGTCCTGTCATTGCCCTTGTTTTATATATGAGGTACAGAAAGATCAAGTAGCTTTTCCAAGGTCATATCTAAGTCGTCTTAGTGGTGGGATTGAAATCTTAACCCTCGTTCATGTTCTTCAAGACCATTTTACACGGCCCGCCATGTTGGTTTCAGGGGAAGGCGGGCAGTGGAAGGCACGGAGAGTCAGAGAGGGCTGAGGGAAGAAGAGGGGAGGAAGGAGGCAGGGGAAAAGGGAGAAAACAAAAAGGGGAAGTAAACAAACACAGAAGAGAGCAGTGGACTTTCCTCCACCTCCCACTCAGGGAACCACACGCCAGCCCGCGTGAGCAGAGAGCCTGAACACAACACAGCTCCTCTCCCTGGAGGCGGCTCCTGGTCTCTGCCCTAAATATCATTCTAGGATTTAAAGATAGATGCTGTTTCGGTACATGATGCCCCTTTATTCTAAGCTGAGGACTTTATCTGGTGCTCAATTGAAGAAACCATCTGTAGTCTTTCTTTATTTTCTTCTTTATTCTTCTATTTCTCATGTGTCCTTTATGTAAGGAAGAAATCTGGAATATTGTATTTTGCACATGGACTTTTATTATTTTTCTGTACATTATTCATTATTTTCTGTACATTATTGCATGCCTCTGTCATTTGTATAAATTGAGAGTTGAGGGCATAAAACCACATATACTGTACCTTATAGGTGATTTAAGGGACTTTCAAGAGTAATTTTTTATAGGAATTGTTCTTGGTCCTTCACTTTGACTTTAAAATGAAACGCCATCATTCTGGGCTTCTCCTCCTTTGAAACTACTCTATCCTGCTTAACATATTTGCTTGTGGTTCTAATTTTAAGATAATTGTCTTTGTCTTGTCTAATATTTATTACATGAGTACTTGAAGGTCAGGAATGTGACTTCTGAAATCACCAGCAACTAGAAGCAGCATGGTCTGTGGTGGGCATACTGAAGCTACGGCAGAAACAAGCTTTGATTGATGAGACAATCCTGGGAACATAAAGAAACGGGGTTCAGGGGTGCCTGGGTAGCTCAGTCAATTAAGTGTCGACTCTTGATTTCGGCTCAGGTCATGATCTGGGGGTCATGAGATGGAGCCCAGCTTCAGGCTCTGTGCTGAGTGTGGAGGTTGCTTGGGATTCTCTCTCTCCCTCTGCCCTTCCCCTTCATACTCTCTGTCTCCCCCCTCACGCTCCTACTCTCTCTCTCTAAAAACAAAAACAAAACAAAACAAAACAAAACAAAAACCAGGTTCAGCCCCCAAGGTATTGAAAAGCATTCTGGTTTCTGAAGTTTGTCCTCTGCTTGTAGAAGTCTCTTCCTGAAAATACTTTTTTTTTTGTTTTGTTTTGGCCTGTTCAAATTGAGTTTCTCTTACAACCAAAAGATTCCTTAACAATGCAATGACCTCAGGTTCTGTCCAATTTGAAACAGTCTATGCTTTGATTCTAGCATTATAATGCTAACAATGATGGGGGAAAGGGGTCAGTTTAGAAGTGTTCTGAGGGACATTGTTCCAGGTCATTCTCATCCTGTGCTCATCTGGAAATTACTGAGAATCGACTCTAAGTTTGATGCCTATGTTGTGAAAATAGACCATCAGAGAGGCATTCCTAAGGCTTATTTAAGGTGGTCATAAAAAGTTGCTCCCCACAAATAAAGACGACAATAGAAAAGCATTTTCTAAAGTGTGTTCCTGTTAGAATAAGGTGATCATATAATTTACCCTCCAAACTGGTACACTTTGAGGAAAGAAAGGGGATGCCTTTAGCAATTATGCAAGGACAATGGTCATGAAACAAGATAATTACACCCTACATATAATATCTCTCCACAAAGAGAATTCCCTGGCCCAAAAAGTTTACTTACTATAATTCCCTCCCTGAGGGTTGCAGTACCCATTTTATTCAAAGCTCTGAGTCCTATAGGAAAGAAACCCACTAAATTTTACCTAAACCTAGAATTTCCCAGCCTACTGGATTATGAAATCTTTTTTTTTTTTTTCCCCCATCATCCCCCCTCTACCTTCATGAAATCTTTATCCTCAACCACACTTAACTACCACCCCAAAGACCCAGGATTCCATAGCATATAGTTCAGGAAAGGTTGACCTTGAACGTGTCTTATTCGGATACAGTGTAACCTGCTCCCTAAATGAATGACCCAAATCTAAGGCTTCCAAAACAAAAATATCTTCCCACCAAGCTCCCATTTGCCTGAAATCTCTACCATTATTTTCTCCTTTAAGGACCTTTTAAAGGATATGCATGTTGTAATGGGGTTAGAAATTATGTCATCTGGAAGGAATAACTCATTAGCTAGCTAAACATTAGTGATAATTAGTTTATCTGAATAGCCACTTACCACCCATAGATTGGAGCAGGAAACGGGTCCCGCAGGAATCATCTTCATGGGAGGAATGGGGGAAAGGGTCTGGAGCATGGGACACTGGTCTGGTCTGTGCATTCCTTTAGTAAAGGCTTAGATCAATGTGGTTCCTAACCTTTACTCCACCAAAGATCACGTCTCTACTTCTTCTTCCATATCTCTAGTTTTAAAAGACACTGTCCCCCCAAATAAACTGAATGTTGTCATGTTTTCTTCACCTGCTTTTTACCTTCCTTCTTCTGAGAATGCCTCTTCCCAATGTCAAACTTGAGGTTCTAAAAAGGGTTTTCATGATCTTCTAAAATCTCACCTTTCTGGACCTCCAGACTAGCCCCCGACCAGCTTATGAGTGAACCCCCAGACCAAACTGAGCCAATCAGAGAACTTACCTCGGATTTATTATTATTACTATTATTTATGGAAATATAAATGATATAAAATACCTTATTAGTTTCAGGTATACATCATAGCGATTTGATATTTTCATACATTACACCATCATCCCCGCAGTAAGTCTAGTTACCACCTGCCACCATACAAAGCTATTACAAGAGTATTGACTGTATTGCCTATGTTGCACATGACATCCCCACGACTTACTTATTTTATAACTGCAAGTTTGCACTTCTTAATCCCCTTCACCTATTTTGCCTGCCCCCAGCCAAGTCCCACTCCGGCAGCCTGTTTCTTGTATGTATCTGTGAGTCTGTTTCAGTTTTGTTTTGTTTGTTCGTTTGTTTTTTTTTTTAGATTCCACGTAAAAGTGAATAGGTTTGTCTTTCTCCATGGGATGTTTGACATTTGGATCAGAATGAGCAAGTCTCGGTCCCCCTGGGATCACCAAGGCTGCTGGCAGTGGGCCTCTGAGCTGCCCACAGCCTTGTTTCCAGACACAAGGAGGAAGCTGGTCTTGGAGCAGTTTTCTCAACTACTATTGTCATTTGGGGTCAGATCATTTTTTGTTTTGGAGGGCCTTTCTGAGCATGATAGCAAGTTTAGTAGCATACTGACCTCTATCCACTGGATGCCACTCTCCCCCATATATTGCCAAATGCCCCCTACAATGTAAAAATCATCCCCCATCCCTGGCAGAGAACCACCGGTCTAGAGAATGAAGCTTACACGCCACAAAGAGCACAGGTGTAGAGCTCGTGAATGTGAGAATGTCCTGGTGACATTTAAGGCCCCCATTTCAGCTGTCCCCAAGGCTTAGCCTACCTTCGTTCTTCCTGTGGATTGATTTCATGAGCCAATAATTCCATTTTTTTCCCCTAAGCCAGCTCAAGTTGAATTTCCCTAGTTGCACACAGGAGTATTGTGTTCATCTATAATTTCCATTTGGATTTTTGACAAACTGAAAATAGCTCACTTCCCTGCTCTCTTCTTCCTTCTGTCCCCCCACCCCCATCAAGCAAGTCCACGAGTACATGTAAAGACCAGTATGAATCCTATACCAGACAGAGGGGTTCGAGGCATGAATGAGGACAGAGGTAGGAAAAATGAGCCCTGTGCCAAAACTAATGTGCATGCAACCAAAACAGTTCCTCTCCTTTCTCCACCAAGCAGCAGAGGTGGGTTTGCCTAAAGATTCTTTTTTTTTCTCCTGAAAGGGGGGATGGGAGTTGTGGAGAAGGGAGAAGTATGTGTTTCTTCAGTGGTGGCAATAAGCCAAGCAAAAACTAGGAAGCACAGAAAGCTGGTGGCTCAATGTGAAAGGAGGCCTTTCCCTGGGTAGCAAGGCCAGTGACTGCTGCCTCTGGGGAATGAGGAGAGGCTGTGACCTCTCCTGCCTCCTTGAGCCATCAGGCCCTTAGTCTCTTCAATAAGACACTCGCATCTGCCCTGGCACTGAGCTCACTGGCCCCCATTCCCAAAGTGCAGAGGCGCCCTGCAAGGTAGAGTCTCATAGGCCCAGTTTCCCCACATCTTTGGAGCTTAGGACAGGGGCAGGGGCAGGTCCCTCGGCAGGACACACCAGGACAGTCAGAGACTGTTAAAATATGGGAATGCCTCCACACTGGCAGATGAAAAGATGCTCTTCTGAGCCAACCGGGCACACCTTCACCAACACAGTCCCTCCTGTGGAGACCGATCCTCCAGGAACTAAAGAGTTAATGTGGCCCAGCAGGGGGCCCCAGGACCCTGCTTCTGAGCCAGGCTGTTTGTACTTTGATTGGTGCTGGTATCCTACTGGTTGTTACATATTTTGAATATCCCAACCAAAAAGGAAAAACGGGATTCTGGAGAAAAGAAAAGGGATGGATAGGTGGCAAAGACTTCTCTTGTTTTCCAATTCGGCTCTGGAATGGTCCTCCGTTGTCACTTATTCTTGGTGGGTGCATTTATACTGCAAGCATTTGGCACTTGAACTTGGACTGGGCTCCTGCAGAAGGCAATCCCTTGCGTGGTGGGCGTGGTGGTGGAGAGCGCAGGTGATGGGGAAGATGCTTTGGCTGGAAGGCTGCTGGGGACTCAGCTGATGGATGGATACCTTCATTTCCCCTGGAGGGCCTTCTGGGCTTCTGCAGTTTTCCCAGGAGTTGGGATCCGTTGGCAGTGTGCATCTGCATTCTCTTTTGGTGCTTCCTAACGGGCTCACCTTGGCAAGTCCACCTTGTAGGAATCCAGCTTGCGTCCTACTACAGAGGAAACACACTCATCATCCTGGCTATGTCCGGGCTTTGCAGCAACCCACTGAGTTACTAGGGCCATCTGCGTACCATGGGACTGATGCTATCAAATGGAGCTAAAATTAGGCTGGAGGGGGATTCGTTGTAGCAATTTCCTTGGATTACTTTTACCCTTTCTAATTTAGGCATGGTGAAGCAGAGAGACTCCAGCATCCCTTCTTAATTCAATTTATGCTCAGGTCAAGGAGAAACAAACCAACCATTTTAAAACTACTTTTCTTCGGAAGGCAAAGAGAGGGCTACGGATAATGGTGAGTAGAGTTCATTCTGGTCAAAATATAGGTAAGAGCCAAAAAAAAAAAAAAAAACTCTCAGTAAATACTGTCTCTTCTTTCTGAATCTATTTGTCCACAGTAGCACCCCAACCCTCTGCCATTCTGACCCCATTAAAGCAGGATCCTATGCTCCTGCAACAGTCAACTATTAACTGATAAGGCTTAACAACTCCCAGTAGGTATTTGCATTTTAATAGAGAATTATTGAAGACCAAAAAGCTTTCAGGATCTAAAAGAACAAAGCACAGAATTAGAGGCTGTGAGGTGGGTATCTGGGGGAGCAGAAAATTTTCTAGTTTATTCTCAACTTTGATCATGTTTATTTTGTCCTCTTCACAAGGGTCCCCTATTGTCCAACCTTCCTACACTCCTCCCGGCCCACCCCTACACACAAGTCAGCTGGCAGGGGCTAGTTTGGGGACTGGTGACTAAATTGAAGAAAGTGAGGAGAGATGAGAGAAAGGAAAGAACATAGAATATGAGGAGAGGTCATGGTTTTATATAGAAGACTGGCCAATAAGAAGCTTACGGTATGAGAACGACCTAAGGACATTTAGAATATGGATTTTCAGCGGGGGGTAGGTATGGCGGTTTGTGCAAGTGGTCTGTTGAGTGAAGCGACCCCCATACACTCAGAATATCAGTAAAAGTTTCCTGTCCTGTGTCTACATGGACCTCGAGGGAACCATCTGTATTTCAGTAAGCAATGCTAGCTTGGGTAGCAAAGAAACCTGAAGCAGCTAAACCTTGACCAATACATGTTTATTTCTCACTCCAGTCACAATCCAATGAGGATTGGATAGCCACTTTGTAGTGGCCACATAGCCACTTTGTAGCTATGCATTTGAAACACATGGCCTCCCAGATCAAAGTCCAGGTGCTATGATCAGAATGAAATCAATCATGCCATGTGGAAAAGGAATAGCTTGCCCCCCCCCCAAAAAAAGGATATAGAATGAAGGTTGAGAATTCTATGGATGCAACAAATTGAAACCAGAGGTGGCCAGGTGGAATTTAAAGCCACAAGAGAAAAGTGCAAAAGATTTTAGGAGGGATGCTGATTCTGGACAGAAGTGAGATAAGAACTTTGGTTATTATCTGCGGTTTTCAGGAAAAATGGGAGCCCAACTCTCATCATGTCCACTCCATATACAAGACCACAAAAGCCCAGGCTAAAAAACCAATGGGCATGAAGTGATGTGGCAGGAACATCGCTGAATGGTGACGCTAGGGTCGGCCTCAATAACAGCACACAGGACACGCCAAGGTGCTGCCTGATGGGGAATACCGCTTTCAGACCAGGCCCTGAGGGAAGAGACTCTTTCTACCAAAGGGGGTTAAAACAGGAAATCCAGCCAGACCAGTGGGAGAGCAGGAAGTATGTGGTTAACACCCCCAGAGAGGCAGCCCCAATAGAAACCTTAAAGCGAATACTGACAGGACTTCAGGGACACCTCTGCCCCCCTGTAGAAACCAAAGCTGGTCTAGGTCTGCTTGACGGGATAATGGCCAACAGGGGGAGAACTTAGCATAGGGAGACAGAATCACAGCCCCAAGAAATTAGACCAAAAATTCACGTTCGAAGATAGGAAAGAAGCTACACCTTCCTAAAGATCATACGTTAAGGGGATTTCCAACATTGCAAAGCCAAGGACTATCTGCAAATAACAATAAAGTCGGGGGTGGCTGCGCTAAGATCCATTGCTCTACCTTTCCCCTCCTCTGCTCTGAATCACACAAGATGTACGCGTTAAGAGGGTGAGAGATGGGCTGACCCTGACCGGCTGCATTCCCCAGACCACCCTGTGAGGTGGATCCCCTTGGATACAGTAGTGGAAGACTGGAACCAAAGGAAGGGAGCAGCAGGGACTTCCCTCTGCCCCTGGACAGCGCCTCCCACTGCAGCAGCATCGGCTGGGTCAGAACTTTCCGCACTGCAGGACAGGCTCGTGGGGGTTCTGGCACTGGCCAGGTGAGCCCTGCCCCTGGGCTCCGACAGGACTGCCTTCTCCCTTTGTCCCTTCCAAAGGGCTGGCAGTGGCTTTCTGCTCTTGCAAATCTCTGGGCCACCTCCCTCTCCCCTTCATCTTCTCAACACTTCCATCACCCAACTAGCCAATCTCTGTTAAATACTCAAAAGGTTCCCACTGTCCTGCTTAGAGCCTGACTGTTGAAGCCCTGAGATGGGAAATATTACCACGTGGAACCAGATGGGCATGAGAGGTGGACAGACCCATGAAGAAGTGGGGTGCAGGTGGAGGACCTCCACTCCTCTGGTTGAGGATCCCCATCCTATCATGGAGAGAGGGTACTAGAAAGTGATACCAGAAGTGAATACACATAAGTGTGTGTTTAGTCAAATGTCCAAGCAACTTTCATTTCAGCATGTGGGCTCAGCTAATGCCCAATCTTTTTGTAATTTTAATGAATGCAAGCTCAATGAGGTCAGAGGAGGGTTTTTGGTGTATAACTTTTCATTTAGAAATAATTTCAAACACAGAAATGTGACAAACATAAAGATGGTTACGAAGAACATCCGTGGACCCTTTCCCCAGATTAACCTAACCTTAGCATTTGACCCATATGCTTTATACCTCAATCTTTCTCTCTTGTATAGAAAACATATGAGATTTTTAAAAAATATTTTATTCATGTATTTATTTGTTTGAGAGAGAAAGAGAAAAAGAGAGAGCCTGTGAGAGAGGAGAGGGGCAGAGGGAGAGCGAGAATCCCAAGCAGACTCCACCCTGAGTGCAGAGCCCACCCAGGGCTACATCTCAGGACCCTGAGATCATGACCTGAGCCAAAATCAAGAGTCCCACACCCAACCAACTGGGCCACCCAGGCGCCCCCAGTGATTATTTTAATTATATAACCGTATTATTACTTCTAATTACTTCAGTGTCTATTTTCCAAGAATTAGGATATTCTCCTAAATGACCATATTACAGTTATCAACTTCAGTGCACTTAACGCTGATAAAACACATTAGGCTACTTACTATATTCCAGTTCACAACTGACCCCATAATGTCAATCGACCCAAAATGTCAGTTGACCCAATTGTGTCCTTTATACAGTTTCCTCTTTCCAGTTTAGCCTTTCTTTGTATCTTATGACACTGGCACTTTTGAAGACTAGAGCTCTTCTCTCTCTCTCTCTCTCTCTCTCTCTGTCTTTCAATAGAAGTTTGCTCATGTGAGGTTCATCTGCTATGACCCCATGGTTAGATTCAGGGTATGCACTCCCGGCCAGAATTCATCATAGGTGATATGTGTCCTTCACGGTCAAGGACATCTGGAAATACACAACCTCCACCTGCCCCTCATAGGTGATGTCAATTTTAACCATCTGGTCAAGGTGTTGTCTGATGTCTGCACTGTACAGTTATTGTCCTTTTCCTTAAAACGAATGCCCAGTCTCCAGAGAGACACTTAAATCCATGCAAATCTCCTGTTGCTTATGAAAATTACCTCCTTGGTTTAGAACCATTGATGATCCTAGCCTGGGCTTACCTTTACTGTGATGCTGGTAAGGGGTAATCTCCAACTTTATCACCCCACGAAATTTACCAGTGGGGGCTTGGCATTTTACTGTAAGTAAGAGCCTTCCGGGCTCCCTTGTTTATCTACCCACTATTAAAGTGGATTCATCTATTTCTAATTTTTAAATGATTTATAATTCAGTGTTGTCTTTAATTATTTGGTACTTAAATGTCCCAGATTTTGCTGGTGGGAACACTTTTGAGTAGGCTCTGTGTCCTTGTGATATGCCCTCATCCTTTTTGGGGGTACTGCCTTACTCTCTGAACATTAAAAGATGATCAAGTTTCATCTCAGAGTTACCCAGGTCAGGGATTTTGTTTCTTTGTTCATTGCTCTATCTTCAGTACCTAGAATCATGCCTGAACAGAACAGGTGCTCAACAACTATATGTTGATTTTATGAAAAAAGTTCATTAAAACCTCTTCAGGTACTGAGGCAGATATTTGTGTTCAGCAAAGCCTAAATATTAAGATTTTGGTGGCCAAAAGCTTGTGAACCCTGTAACCTACTAATTCTGTTTCTAAGAATCAATCCTAAAAGGAAGATTTGAGATTAATATATAATCTGTGATTACACCAAGATGTAAATGTGACAATCTTTGCAAAAGGACAATTTAGACTCAATGGCCACAAGTGGGGGAATGGGTAAGTAAAACTATGTGACATTCACACGATATAACATAAAGCAGTCATTAGAAGTTAGATTTCTGGAAATTTGTTAATAGTAGAAAATGCTTTTGCTCTGATATTGGGGGAAATTAGAATACAAAATGGAACACATTATCGTATATGAAATATACTAAAATATACCTACAGGAAAACCAAAAAGGAAATATAGAAAAAAAATTTTAGTAGGAATTGCCTGTGTGGTAGGACTACACACTTTTTCTTCCTTTTTTACCTAAATTTTGCACTTCTAGTTTTTCTACAATATGCTTGAATTTCTTTTTTAACTAGTAAAGTTAATTCGTTAAAAAGGAAAAAAAATATGAACATGCATAGTGAATAACTTGGTGAGTGGTATCCGTCATGTTTGCTAACATGTTACGGAATCAGTCCTGTATTCTGGAAAACACTTCTTGGCAACAGAACAGACTAGCCTAGAACCGCTTCAAGACCTTATTCAAGCAAGATTGTCTACCTCCACACTGCACCAGCCTCTCTCTATCTGCCAAGACCTTATCCATCCTTCAACGTGTCTTAGTTTGATTTCCTACAAAAGCAGAGACAGGGGCTCGGGTATAGGTGGCTTTGTTTGAAAGAGAATGGAAGAAAAATTTGTGTTAATGAGCAGGTTACTACTGAGAGTCACCTGGGGTTCAATCCTTACGGGGATCATCTGAGGGACTCTGTAAAATGTGCCACAGAATTTTTCCCCATTACGATATAGGCTGGGTATTGGGTCCCCCACTGCTATCCCACCCTGGTTGAGGGGCTTCTCTGGGATATTAGCTCTGACACTTTCAGGCTGCCTTGAATGGCAGTAAGTAAACATTGATGGTGCTGGAGAAGGCTTCAAGCAAAGGAGCAGAGAATCCCTTGAGGTGAGAAACTGTCGGCGTTCGGGAACTGCCCAAGCAGCTGCCACTGAACCTGAAGATGGTCGTGATCTGAAGTGGGGCAAGGCATCAGCAATGCCCCCATTCCAATGTATCCCTACATGAGAGAAGCTTTCAGTCATTTATAAAAGCATCCATCTCTCCCTTCACCAACACTTCCATAGCCCTTTTGTGAATGTTTCCACTACTTTCTGGGTGTGTTTAGGTACCTCATTATGCCTCAGCTCCCACTTCTGTAAAATGTGGATAACTGTCTCTGGGTAGGTTGTAAAAGTGGCTACAATTCTTCACCCCTGTGGTATCCATGCTCTCTATAGTGTAACTTTACAGTTCTTCTCATCAAGAGGTGGAGCCTATTCCCCATTCCCTGAACCTAGGTTACCCTTGTAAGTTTGCTTTGGCCAAGTACCAATGCAGAACTGACTGTGTGCCAGTTTCATGTGTTGGCCTCCAGAGGTTTCCGGGCTCCTTGGAATCCCTCCTCTGTTCTGAGAATGCTGGGGGAGGAGAGACCCAGTAAAACGGAGGCAAACCATCTCATCCGAGACCCTTCCCAACCTGGCCAGTCCCTGGCTACCCAGATGCAGGAGAGATCCCAGCCGGGGTGTCTCAGCCAACAGCCAGCTGCCCCGCAAGCAGACGCTCCCAGCTGATGCACAGATTTGTGAGCAAAAATAAATGTTGTTGCATGCCACTGAGGTTTTATGGTCGTTACGCAGCATTATTATGGTAATAGATAACCGATACAGCACCGGTTTTACTAAGGATTAAAGAAGCCTATAAACACGCAGGATTTAGCACTGTGCCAGGACCATGATACTCTTCCCTTAAATGTTTATTATTGTTGGAATAATATTGCACTGTCACAGTGTGCCATGTTTTCAGATTTTACATATATATATATATATAATATATATATATATACATATATATATGGTGTCAGTTTCTCCAACTAAACTAGGAGCTCCTGGGTGATAGAAAACCAGATTCGATTCATCCTTGATGACATATTTCCCTACACTCAGGAGCCCATAATTCAGGAGAGAGACAGATGTATACATAAAGTCTGTTGTGTGAACCAGAGATAGCAAACGTCCAAAAGTGCCCAACACAGAGCTTAGCACAAAGAAGATGCACAATAATGATAAAATAAATTATAAGAACCAAGCCTCTGCCATATCAGGTCATTTTTGTGGAAGGTAAGATGGGTAAGAACCAGGCTGTCCCTGTCACCTCCACCTCTTGGATGCTCAGCCGAGGGAAGGATGGGCTTATTTGGTGGTTTTATGGCCATAGTGGCTGCTCAAGATTTCAAGCTCTCTCTTCCTCCAGAGACCAGCATCACATGATGAAAAAACTAATTAGAGCAAGCATGGTGCTCAGAATAAGCGGCCTATTAAAGAAATGTGAGTCAAACGAATGCAAAAGGACATGTATTCTAAGTACATCCTTAACAAGTATTTATTGTTTGTTTTTTTCCCAACTTTCCTAGGGGGAATTTATTGTTTGAGAAAAGGCCAGGTAAAAAATCAGAATATTTTTAGGCTGTGCCTCCTGGTCCCCACAGAGCCACTCTCTGGGGCCAGCAGGCTGCAAGGAGCAAGCTCCTGGCAGGAACAGGCAGGCAGAACGTGCGGAGCCTGGACAGCAGGTTAACAGGGACTCAGACAAATTCATCTTCATTTCATGTCTTCGACAGCCTCTCAACTTAGGTCAAGTCCAAGGCAAACCAAGTAATTTTATTAGCGGCAGGGGAAGGTGGTAGAGAGCACGAGGACTAACTTGGATTTGATTCCTAACTCCATGACCCAGCAGTCAGGAGACCTTGCCCTAGTTATTAAATTTCTCTGAGTCTCAATTCCCTCATCTGAAAAATAGGGATAATAAGAAGTCACCTTGCTGAGCCAGTATGAAGACCAAAGAGACATCAAATGTCTGGCTCATAATGGCAGGCGTGTAGGGACAGGAGAGCCTAGTGCTTAAGCAATTGGGCTCTTGAGCCATATAGCCTGTGTTTGTGTTCAGCTTGTTCCCTTGCTCATTGTCCTTCTCCTCTCTGGACCTCGAATTCTGTAAAATCTAGAGTAAGGACAGTTATTTCTAGCTCTTAAGGTTGGGATGGTTAAATGAGTAATCTAGAGTAAGGACAGTTATTTCTAGCTCTTAAGGTTGGGATGGTTAAATGAGCTCGTGTATGTGAAGTTGTTAGGACGGTAACAGTATCTGGTATGTGGCAAGTGCTCAGTGTTTGCTATTATTGTTCTTTGACTAGAATTATTAATAAAAACCTCTGATGACCAGAGACCTCCTAATCATTTCACTTGAGTCCAGATATCAGCTGCAGTACATTAGCGCATACACACAAATGGCAAGAGTGGATTTAAGCACGTCATAATTCAGTGAGTCATGATTCCAGTTTATAAGCAGAGAAGCACAATTCAATTTTATAGGCAGCTGGGCTGCTAATTAAGAAGAAGCCCTTAATTACAGCACCTGACATAGGAGACCTGTCTCATGTGCACTTGCCTTATTCGTCCTCTTTTCTCCTCCCCCAATCTATCGCCCATCTCTTTCTCTGCTTATTATTTATTTTCCTATCTCCATCGCAGATATGTCAGCCCGTCTGGAGACCTACATACCGAAACTGCTCCCTGACTCTAGAATCCACCTGTCTCTGCTTGAAGTAAGAACAGTACTCAACTCTCCAGGCCCGGATGCCGAGGTTAAGGCAACAGATGTCAGGGAGCCACAGGAGTTGTGGGGAGCCAAGAACATGGTCCATGGATTTACCCAAGGGAAATAAAAACCTCTGTCCATATAAAAGTCTGTATGCAAATATGTATAGTGGCTTGATTCATAATCACCAAAACCTGGAAACCACCCAAACGTCCTTCACCTTAGTGAATGGATGAACGAACTGTAGCATGTACACACAATGGAATATCGTTCAGCAATGACAAAGAACAAACTATCAGTACAAGTGCGTCATGGGAGCATCTCAAATGCATTAACTGAAGACCTGAAAAACTACATAATGTATGATTCTGTTAATACAGCTTACTGGAAAAGGTAAAACTATAGACACTGAAAACAGATCAGTGATTTCCAGAGCTTGGAGATGGGAGAAGGGGGTCAGCTACATAGGGCCTTACAGAATTTGGGGGAGGACTGGTAATGTCCTATACTTATACACACAAGTCTGTCAAAAGTCATAGAACTGTACACTAAAACAGGTAAATTTTACTGCATGTAAATTACGCTTCATTAACCTGACTTTAAAATGAATTTGTCCATAGGAACCATGGAGCAGCAAAAAAAAGAACCTTGGCACTTTCCGAAGTCTAATGAATAAACTTGTTTTTTCCTTTTACTTTTATTTTATGCATTTCTCTTTTTTAAAAGATTTTATTTATTTATTTGTTTATTTACTTATTTATTCGACAGAGAGAGAGAGAGATATCACAAGTAGGCAGAGAGGCAGGCAGAGAGAGAGAAAGGGAAGCAGGCTCCCTCTCTCCCTCCAATACAGGGCTCAATCCCAGGACTCTGAGACCATGACCCGAGCGGAAGGCAGAGGCTTAACCCACTGAGCCATCCAGGCACCCCTAACTTTATGCATTTCTTGACATTCTTTTTAGTTATTGAAATATGCATTTTTAAAAGTAGGGGTAATTAATCTCAAAATTAGGTCAAAGTCGAATGTAGACACATGCCATTCAGGTATTCCCAAAGAATAATAGCTTTGTCCAAGTAAAAGAATGCCAGCATGGATAACAATGCGAGAACTGGTATTCAGAATGCCTGCAAACTGCCCATGGTCTAGCATTGCAGAAAGACACCTGGTTTCCACAGTTCATCACAGTACAAACAAGTGTGCAAGGAGTGTTGTGAGCTTTTTCCACCATTTAAATGATTTTCCTCAACTTGAAACACACGTCACTGGTGAATCACTAGTGCCAGCTTTTCACAGAACACAGCAACTCCAAAAAGCATCTGAGAAAAAATGAGTAACACAAGGCTGGGCGGGGTAGGAACGGCAGGGTGCTATGAGCCAACAAGTACTGAGTATTTGCTGAACACAGACCTGCGTGGCCAGGTCTCATTCCACCACAACCTACGAGGAAGATGTCATCATCACCCCTCTACAGACAGGAGATGAGGGCTTAGAGAAGTAAAGTCACGGACTCCTAACCCTTTCATATTTTCAAGTGCAAATGTTCCCCAACCTGACAACAAGTGGAAAGGGTGGTTTCTGAGTGAAATTCTGACAGAGTTGGAGGGAGGCAGGGGAAAGGAAATGAAATCATCATCAAGAGGCGGCCAATCGCGTGCTGGTAAGTGTTTAACAACCTGTTCTGGACAGAGAGGCTGGTTTATGGCAGCACCACCACGGCCAACGAAAGCTATCCATGAGAAGCCAATGAGCTTGCAGATTTCCTGACAGTTAACAAGAGGCTCTCCCGAGTGGGGAAACATGGGGCAAAGAATATCAGTTCCAGGGAACCCTCACGAGAACTCCGGGGGAACTAAAACTCAGGAATGGGAACAGCAGAGTAAGCAGCAAAGGAAGAGACTGAAGATGGTGGGGGAAATAAAAGAGGAAGACAGGATGCAGGGGACGGATCTGAGATCCACGGTTGACGATGGAGGTCCTGCTGGCAGTTTCATGAAGCCAGGGAAGCCCTGAAACTCTCCATGGCCTGCTGTCCCACAGCCCGCAGAGACTAAGCAATGGGTGGACCAGGGGACTGAGTGGATGCCTGTACCTGAGGAAAGACCAGGAACCCAGTGATCTCTAGTCAGGGTTTAGAGAAGGGATCTGTAGAACAGAGGAAGGACTGAGTTGTTAAGAAGAGCAAATGATTTCTAGGGACCACATTATCAGACAGGTTCAGATGTCCAAGCAGAAAGAAGCAACCTCTGCTGGGCAATATGACCCCGTGTCACCCACACAAGGCACTGCACCACTTCTAAAGGGTCATTCTGGCATCTCCTCCTGCTCATGGCTCTGCTTCTGAATAGCTGATGCCAGTGTTCCCGCAGCTGCTGACTCTTGCTGCTTTGGTTCTGACCTTCTTTTCATCCTCCCACTTGGCAGCCTCCCATGGTCTGATGGACACGCACTCTTTCCCCTCCATGTTTGGCTTCTGTTGGACTCTCCCCACCTCCACGCCAATGGCAGATTTTTTTTTTTTTTTAAGATTTATTTCTTTATTTTAGAAAGGGGGGAGGCGCAGAGGAAGAGAGAGAATCTCAAGCAGACTCTCCGCTGAGCGAGGAGTCTGAACACGGGGCTTGATCTCACGAGCCCCAAGATTATGACCTGACCAAAATCAAGAGTCAAATCCTTAATCGACTGAGCCACCCAGGCACCCAGCTCGCGGCAGTTTGAAAACAAACCTGCAGATTTGCTGATGCTCGTTTCTTTCTTTCTTTCTTTTTTTAAGATTTTATTTATTTATTTGACAGGGAGAGAGAGATCACAAGTAGACAGAGAGGCAGGCAGAGAGAGAGGGAGGCAGGCTCCCCACTGAGCAGAGAGCCGGATGCGGGGCTCGATTCCAGGACTCTAAGATCATGACCTGAGCCCAAGGCGGAGGCTTAACCCACTGAGCCACCCAGGCACCTCGATGCTCATGTCTTTGAGAGATGGAGACCTATGTCCCCACCTCTTGAATTCGGGCAGTTTCTGACCCATAGAACGTGATGGAAATGCCACTACATGCTTCTGAGATTGGATCACAGTCATATAATCCGGGGCTGCCAACTAAGAAGACAAACTACCCTGAGGCCATCATGATAGAAAAGCCATATGTAGGCATGTCAGTGGGCAGTCCCAGTGAACTCAGTATTTCATCCAACTTGCCAAGCCACCAGACATGTGAGTAGGTCGACTTGTACCCTTCTGGTCAGCTGACTCCCCTTTGGCCAAATGATTTTAGATGATGCTACAGAGAACGCTTCTGCTAAACTCCTTGGGCACTAAATTGTGAGATACTAAAATGGTTGCTGGCTTAAGTTAATAAGTTTGGGATAGTTTGTTACATAGCAATGGAATAGAACACCCCATTCCAAGGCTTTTCATGCCTCCCTCTTTAAAGAGCCTCTGGGTAGACAGAACATCTAGTACCAACTCCTAAACTGTTGACAATAGCACCGTGAGATATTGGCTTATTTAATTTCATCATATCAACCAAGAACAATTTTACTAGCTTATATACTGCATGTATATAGATATGCAATAAAGAACACAGCCTTCAGCACACATTTCCTTGAAATATCAGCCTCTGGACATAAGAACTATCAGATATTTCTAGAATGTCCTGTTAATACTTGCTATTTATTTATTCACTTGTGAGCTGCTCCCTTTTAGAGAAGTACAAGCAAATCTCAGAGATTCGTAGACAATTTAGTTGAGCAAATTCTATTAATTTATGTGGCCCTTTTCCTCCTCAATTTGAGGAAAATGTTCTTCAAATTGAGCAACAAAACATCTCTATCACAATTCATGGAACAAGGAAGGGTAAACTGAGAACCACCCTTTGAAACCTATGTCAGTCCGACTATTTAACTATAGATGAACATGTACCATTAGTTACCCAACTAGTTTATAGTTTGTATTTACCCATTCATGCTACAGTTTTTATTGAGCATGTAATATATACCAAGCACTACACTGGACTCTAGCAACATGGAGACAAAGTAGAAAAAATAGCAGAACTAATATAATCTTGCAAAGGAAACAAGCACTTAGGCAACCATCTTAATTTTGTGATTATAAATGCAAAATTTTTCATATTTTATTATTGTTGGAATTGGAGAGTGTCTTTACAATTTACAATCAATGGTGACCCTTACTTTCCTACCAACTGCCAAGCAGAAGAGTAAGTGGTCACTATCTGGGATAATACAGTGGGGTTAGGGAAGTGGGAAGGCCCAAGCATGGAAATATTTAGCACTGAACAGTGAATGTACCTATACTTTTCTCACTGCAAGTTATTTGCATTGGTGGCAAAATCATATCTAAACTTTGGATTTTTAATTTTTGTTTAAAATGTCTTTTAGAAGATGATGTTATGATGAAGCATTAAAACAAAAATAAGGAAAAAAATAAATAAATAAGGGGCTGGGACGCCTGGGTGGCTCAGTTGGTTGGACGACTGCCTTCGGTTCAGGTCATGATCCTGGAGTCCCAGGATCGAGTCCCGCATTGGGCTCCCAGCTCCACGGGGAGTCTGCTTCTCTCTCTGACCTTCTCCTGGCTCGTGCTCTCTCTCACTGTCTCTCTCAAATAAATAAATAAAATCTTCAAAAAAAAATAAAAACAAAAACAAACAAACAAACAAAAAACAAAAATAAGGGGCGCCTGAGTGGCTCAGTGGGTTAAGCCTCTGCCTTCGGCTCGGGTCATGATCCAGGGTGCTGGGATCGAGCCCCGCATTGGGCTCTCTGCTTGGCGGGGAGCTTGCTTCCTCCTTTCTCTCTGCCTGCCTCTCTGCCTACTTGTGATCTCTCTCTGTCAAATAAATAAAATCTTTTTTTTTTTAAAGATTTTATTTATTTATTTATTTGACAGGCAGCTCCAGGTCTGCTTGAGACTCCCTCTCTCCCTCTCCCTTCATCCCTGCCCCTGCTCAGATTCTCTCTCTCTAAAATAAATAAATAAAAATCTAATTAATTATTGAATTAATAATCATTAATTTTTATTTTTCAAATTTATTTTTAAAATTTATTTATTTTTTAATTAAAGTTTGAAAATTTTTTTAAAAATAAATTTTAAAAATTAAATTCTCAATTTTTAAATTAAATAAATAAATAATATTGAACATGTGCACCTACACGCACATACACACACACACACGCACACAGCCTGTCTTCAACAGGCAATGCAATTAAAGGCAGTACAAACAGCCAAGTTTCTCAGGAGTAGCTGATAGAATTTCACAAACCTGGGAGCGATGGGTGTGACCAATTCACACAACATGAAGAACTGTTACTTGGATTCTAGAAATTTCTTTGTTCAAAGCCTCCTGTCATTTAGAGAGAAGCCATTTCACTTCCAGCAATGGAGCGATCAAGACGCTGAGTTGAACAAAATAAGAAATAAAAACAAAACTCTGATAGTCTTTAAGCTACTTCAGTACTTAACGGTCTTACCTAAAGATCCTAAAGGGGTCACTATCATCAGTTCAGATTACAAACATGATCATGTTGTAAACCACAATGGTAGGCAAACTGCGGTTATTGGGATGTGATTCAGAAGGACCTTATATTCTCAGTATGTTGAAGACTTACACTGAAACTTTGCAATTCTAAACAAGAAAAGTAGAACATAATGATCCAGAAAAGTTTGGTAGTTTAAAAAATTTGATGTGGTTTGGGGCACCTGGGTGGCTCAGTGGGTTAAGCCGCTGCCTTTGGCTCAGGTCATGATCTCAGGGTCCTGGGATCGAGTCCTGCATCGGGCTCTCTGCTCAGCTGGGAGCCTTCTTCCCTCTCTCCCTCTCTCTCTGCCTGCCTCTCTGTCTACTGTGTCTACTGTGATCTCTCTCTGTCAAATAAATAAATAAAATATTTAAAAAAAATTTGATGTGGTTTAATGATTCTTTTTAAAAGTTATTACTAAGTGAATGTGCCATTTTAAAACCAATAGTGTCTTTAGATCAAGGAACTATGGTAATTATATGTTACTGTCAAATGTGCTTATGGGGGGATGACAGAGTGTTTTAATATACTGTAATTATAATATATTATTAAATGCGCTATGGGGTCTTGATTTAAAATTTATCTGTTGTTCTCATTAGTATATTTGTCAAAAAATATGTTATGCTTGTTGATCAGGAAGATCAGGTGATCTATCAGATCAGGTGATGCAGTAAAGGACCATGGGACATAAAAAAGGTAATGATTCGTTTTCTTTGAAATAGGAGAGGGAAGAAAGAAATTGGATTTCTAAAATGATAAAATTTTTTTTGTCTTTAGAGATAGGTAAATTTTTGTCACGGGAGTAAGGAGAATTAAAATTAGGGGAAAATAACCTGAATGAAGCCTAAATATTTGGCTTATTCAGGAAACTCTAGTAGTTCAGTGGCTAAATTTTAGAGCTTAGTTTAGGGTGGGGACAGAAGAAGTATACTGGGTTGAGTGGCAGGACCATATGAAGGGGCTTGTGTTTCATTTTATCCTCTACACATGAAAGAATCACAAAAAAAGTTTTAAATAGGGAAATCTCAAGATTAAATGCATGTGTTTTAAAAAACAAAAAACAGAAACAACAACTATGATAGCTGCAGAGAAAATGAATAGGAAGAGAACAAGGCTGGAGTCAGGGAGGCTGATGGAGGCTGTTACAGGATTCCAGGAGAGAGATGATGAGGGCCTCAACCAAGTAAGTGGCCGTGCAAATGGAAAAGGGAAGTGACTCCTCAGGGTTTTATTCTGTTGTATTCCCATATCCATCACCATATTCTTGAATTCTGTGTATGGGACCAGAGCACAGACAGACAAAGGAAGTATATATTATTGGAGATAAAGAAGATAAAGTAAAAAGCATATGAATTCAGGGATTTAGTCTTTGGAGAGAAAATTCCCCTTTTAAGTTCATTTTGATTTCTTGTAGAGGCAATAGTCATAAATCAATCAATGTGATCCACCATATTAACTGGTTAAAGGAGAAAAATCACATGATCATATCAAATGTGAAAGGGAAAACATTCAACATAATTTAACACCCATTCATAATAAAAACTCTCAGAAAATAAGGAATATAGGAGAACTTCCCCAACTTCATAAAGAAAATCTCCAAAAACTATAGCTAATATCAAACTTAATTTGAAAGACTGAATGATTTTCTCCTAAGATCAAGAAGACAGTGTTGTCCACTCTTACCACGGCTCTCAACTCAGAACTGGGTGTTCTGACCAAACAAATAAGGGAAGAAAAGGAAATAAAAAGGGCACAATTGGAAAGGAAGAAATAAAGCTTTCTGTTTGTAGATGACATGCTGATCTATGTAAAAAATCACAAGTAATCTATTAAAAAATGAGAATGAAAAAGCAACTTTCACAAGATTGCAAGATACAAGATCAACATATCAAAATCACTGTTATACTAGCATACATAGTAGTAATTGCACACATACTAGCAATGAATATATGAAAACGAGAATTAAAAATACAGTATCACTTACATGGATTGAAAGACTCAGCATATTAAAGACGTCAGTTCTTTCCAAACTGATATACAGCTTTAGTGCAATTTCTGTCACAATCCCAGCAAGATTTCTTGTAGATATAGACAAGTTAATTCTAGAATTTATATAGAAAGGCAAAGACAGTAGGATAGCTAAAACCCTTCTGAAAAAGAAGAATAAAATAGAAGGAATCACTCTACCTCATTTCAAATCTTACTATATAGCTATAGCACTCCTGGTTGTGGGGTACTGGCAGAGGGATAGACACACAGATCAGGGGGACAATATAGAAGGCCCAGAAATAGCTCGACATGAGTACAGTCAACTTATTTTTGATAAAGGACAAATGTAATTCAATAGAGGAAAGATAGTCTTTTAGATAAATGACACTGGAGCAATTGGATATCCATAGGCAAAACAAAAACAAAAACAAAAACAAAAAAACCCGAAAAACAAAAAGTGAACTTGACTTGCACCTCCCATCTTAAACACAAATTAACTCAAATGTATCATAGAGTTAAATGTAAAACATAAAGCTGTAAAATTTTTAAAAGATAACGTAGTCTTTAGGACCTAGGACTTAGTGAAGAGTTCTTAGACATAACACCAAAAGCACAATCCATAAAAGAAAAAACAAATGGATAAATTGGGCTTCATCAAAATTAAAACTTTGCTCTGTGAAAGACCTGTCGAGAGGACAAAAAAGCAAGCTACAGACTAGGAGGAAATATTTGCAAAAACCAAAGGTCTCATCTCTAGAATATCCAGAGAATACTTAAAAGTCAACCAGAAATCTGATTAGAAAGTGGGCAAAAGGCATGTACACATAAGCATATGAGTAGCTATTCAACGTCACTGGCCATTAGGGAAATGCAAAGTCACAGTACAATGAGCTATTACTACATACCTTTCATAACAGCCACAATAAAAAAAATAGTGACAGTAGTATTAATTTAGTAGGACTGCCATAACAGATACCACAGACTGCGTGACTTGAATCAACTACAGTTTATTTCTCACAGTTCTGGAGCCTGGAAGTGCCAGAGCAAAGCGTTGGCAGGCTTGATTTCATCTTGACACCTCTCCGGTTGGATTATAGTTGGCTGTCTTCTCTGTGTGTCTTCCCGTGGTTTTCCCTCCGTATTTGTCTGTGTCTGAAACTCTTTATAAGGACTCCCAGTCATATTGGATTAAAGCCAACCCAATAACCTCATTATCCTTAATTACCTCTCTTAAGACCATATCTCCAAATACAGTGACATTTTGATGTCCCGGGGTTAGGACTTCAACATGAATTTGGGGGGCACATGATTCAACCTATAACAAATACCAGATGCTGAGGAGCTTGTAGAGAGACCAGACCTCTTGTGCATTGCTGGTGGGAATCTAAAATGATATATCCACCTCCAGAAAATAGTTTGTCAGTTTCTTAAAAAGCTAAACTAAACATACACTTACAATGTAACACAGAAATTGCACTCTGAGGCTTTAATTCTAGAGAGATGAAAACTTATACCTGCACAAAAGTCTGTGCACGGTTTTTCCAAGCAGCGCTATCTGTAATAGACCCAAACTGGAAACAACCAAAATGTCCCTCAATAGGTTAATGGTAGAGCAAACCCTGGTGCATTCATATCATGGAGAATACTCAGCAATTAAAATAAACAAATATTGATGCTTGCAACAATTTGGAAGGATTTTAAAAAGGTCATGATGCTGAGTGAAAAAAAGCCAATCTCAACAAGTCACATGCCATATGAGTCCATTTATGTACATCCTTAAAATGACAGTATTATAGATGTGGAAATCAGGTTGATTTTGCCAGAGCCTAGTGAGGGGGATGGGAAGGGATGAGTGTGACTATAAAGGGTGGCACAAGGGAAATCTAGGAGGGGATGGAATCATTCTGCCTCTTGATCATGGTGGTTCCATGAATCGACACATGTTATTAAATAACAGGAAACCATACACACACATTGCATCCATGTCAGATCTCTGCTTTTAGCATTATACTATTGTTATGTAAAATGTAACTGTTGTGGGCAACTAGATAAAGAATACACAAGGTTTTTCTGTACATGGGCAGGCATGTGTCCTAAGACCCCCAGTGGATGCGTGAAACTGTAGAGAATACCAAATCCTATAGATATTCTTTTCCCTCTACATACAGACCTATGATAAAGTTTAATTTATAAATTAAGCATAGTAAGAGATTAACAATAACTAAAAATAAAAGAGCATAATTATAACTACACGGCAATAAAAGTTATGTGAATGTTGTCTCTCTCAATATATCTTATTGTACTGTCCTCACTCTTCTTACGACGATGTCAGATGATAAAATGCCTCTTTAATGAGATGAGGCAAGGTGAAAGACTTAGGCATTGTGATGTAGCATTAGGCTACTATGGACCACCTTCTTGTTCTTCTTCTTCTTGTTCTCGTTCTCCTCCTCCTTCTCCTCCTTCTCATTCCCCTCCTCCTCCACCTCTTCCTCCTCCTCCTCCTCCTCCTTCTTCTTTTTTTGACATCTCTAGGTGAGATAGTGTACTATTGATCTTCTGATGATATGTCAGAAGGAGGACCATCTGCATCTGGACCGCAGTTGACAGCAGGTAACTGAAACCTTGGAACAGCAGATAGGGAGGGAGTACTGTATAACCTTTGCAAATTCCTGTGAATGTATAATTATTTTTTAAAATTTTTAAATCAATGATTAATAAAATAACAAAATTTTATTTTTTTTAAAGATTTACCATCATTAGCCATCGGGAAATTCAAATCAAAACCACACTGATACCACCTTACACCAGTTAGAATGACCAAAATCAACAAGACAGTAAACAACAAGTGTTGGAGAGGATGTGGAGAAAGGGGAACCCTCTTACACTGTTGGTGGGAATGCAAGTTGGTGCAGCCACTTTGGAAAACAGTGTGGAGATTCCTCAAAAAATTAAAAATAGAGTTACCCTATGACCCAGCAATTGCACTACTGGCTATTTACCCCAAAGATACAGATGTAGTGAAAAGAAGGACCATATACACCCCACTGTTCATAGTAGCTATGCCCACAATAGCTAATCTGTGGAAATAACCAAGATGCCCTTCAGTAGGTGAATGGATAAAGGAGATGTGGCCCACATACACAATGGAATATTACTCAGCCATCAGAAAGGATGAAGACACAACTTTTGCATCAACAGGGATGGGACTGGAGGAGATTATGCTGAGTGAAATAAGTCAAACAGAGAGAGTCAATTGTCATATGGTTTCACTTACTTGTGGAGCATAATGAATAGCATGGAGGACATTAGGAGGAGGAAGGAAAAATGAAGGGAGGGGAAATCGGAGGGGAAGATGAACCATGAGAGACTGTACACTCTGAGAAACAAACTGAGGGTTTTAGAGGGGAGGGGGGTGGGGGGATCAGTTAGCTCAGTGATGGCTATTAAGGTGGGCATGTATTGCATGGAGCACTGGGTGTTATACATAAACAATGAATCATGGAAAACTACATCAAAAACTAATGATGTACTGTATGGTGACTAAGATAACGTAGCAAAAAAAAAAAGATTTATTTATTGATCTGAGAGACAGACAGAGAGAGAGAGAGAGTGTGGAGAGGAGGGTGGGTAGAGCGAGAGGGAGAGAGAGTCTCAAGCAGACTTCACGATGAGTGCAGAGCCCAACTCTGGGCTTAATCTCACAACCCTGAGATCACAATCTGAGCTGAAATCAAGAGTTGGATATTTAACCGATGGAGTCACCCAGGTGCCCCAATATTTTAAATAAAGACAGAATCCAAAGGGACCAGGATTTGAGTGAGGTGAGTAAGACTACGCATGCAGTTGCCGGACTTCATTTAAATGTTTGATATTCTGTTCACCAATAGATTTTTTTTTTTTTGCATTAACTGTTTTTTTTTAATGTTGCTTTAAAATATCACTTATCTTGACTACTGAGTTTTTTGCCATCCCCTTAAATTTTGCACCCAGGACCAGTGCCTACTTTTTTTTTTTTTTTTTAAAGATTTATTTTTTTATTTGATAGAGAGAGAGAGAGTCAGCACAAGCGGGGGGAGTGGCAGGGAGACGGAGAAGCAGGCTTCCCACCTCTCAGGAAGCCTGATGTGGGACTCGATCCCAGGATCCTGGGATCATGACCTGGGCTGAAGGCAGAGGCTTAAAGACAGCCACCCAGGTGCCCCGGACCAGTGCTTACTTTGCCTCAAACCAATCCCAGCTCTGCGGCTCACCATGTGTTGCCAGATTGTCAGAGGGTTTTGCTGCTAATGACTGCTATGTAAAATGTGAGCATTATTTTACAATGTTTTTAAATTTGATTATAAAAACACTGCATACTCATAAAAAATAAGAGTGTAAAGTAAAAAAGCAAACATCTCTCATATCTTTCTCCTCTCAATCCTGTTTCCAAAAGTAGCAATTGTTAATAAATATTGTATCTTCCCAGATAGGTTTTGTTTTTCTTTTTTAGGATATTATTTATTTGTTTGACACAAAGAGGTCACAAGGAGGCAGAGAGGCAAGCAGAGAGAGGGGGAAAGCAGGTTCCCTGCTGAGCAGAAAGCCCAATGCGGGGCTCGATCCCAGGACCCTGAGACCATGACCTGAGCCGAAGGCAGAGGCTTAACTCACTGAGCCACCCAGGTGTCCCTTCCCAGATAGTTTTAATATAAATGCATGCAATGTATATATCCTATGTGTATGCACTTTAAAAAACAAATGGGATCATATTCTACCACTGTTCTCAACTTGCTTCTTTTCAATTAGTGATATAACAGACACATTTCTCTATACTCCTATTCTAACACATTCTATTTGAGCTGCACAGAATCCAATGTATAGCTAGGATGTATCTAGCTTTTATTGCTTCAAACAGTGTTACAACAAAAAAAAAATCCCTAAATATATTTTTTTTGTTTGTTCTTATTTAAGTTTTTTTTAATTAATATTGCCAAATTGCCCTTTCAAATATATGATGTATCTTTTCACCCTTCACCAATTGTTTCAGGAGGGAAGTGAATCTATTTCCCCTCTGTTGCCAACACTGTATGCCATCAATTTAAAAACTTTTTTTTTTTTGCTAATCTGATAGGTAAAAAATGTAACATCATTGCTTTATTTTGATACTCTTTTATTATCTTTTTATAGGTTTATTAGCCATTTACTGCTTTTCTATGAATTTTATGTTCTTATCCTTTGCCTATCTTTCTGTTGGGTCATTAATTTTCTCCATATGGATCAGTATGAACTCTTTGCATATTAAAGAGGTTAATCCTTCATGTGTCATGTATTACAAACACTTTTCTTTTTGTTTCTTGCTTTTTTAAATTTTACCTTTGGAAGGTTGTTGATTTGTTTTTGTGGGCTTCTTCTTGCTGCATGGAAATTCCAGGATTAAAAAAATATTTAAATAATTTTATCATTAATGGTTTCATAATATGTCAAGCTTACTATGGACTTACCCATCCAAACTTATTTTTTCTTTTTTTCTTAAAGATCTTATTTATTTATTTGAGAGAGAGAGATAGAAAGAGAGAGCACAAGCCAGCACGCGGGTGTTTTATATGGAGGCAGAAGCAAACACCCTCTACCCCTCACTGAGCAGGGAGCCCCACATGGGGCTTGATCCCAGGACCCTGAAATCATGACCTGAGCCGAAGGCAGATGCTTAACTGACTGAACCACCCAGGCACCCCCAAACTTGTTTTTTTTTCTAATTTACTCATGTTTTCTTCTAGGGTTTTGTTGTCATTATGGCATTTCTTTGAGAGTTTAAGCCATTGAATTTCTTTATGAAAGAAATGATAACCTTTGTCAAAAAGTTTTCCATTTTTTACAACTTACTTTATTGGCTAGGCTATCTTTCACCATTATTTTTGAGAAGCTAACTTCATCATATAATAATGTTCATACATACTTCCAATCATTTCTGTATTTCCAATTCTATTTACTTAGTAGAATCTTTTTTTCCATATCAGTTCGTAGCATGTTAATTACTGGAATTTAATGAAACATTTAAATATTTGATAGGGCTATTTCTTTTCTTTTCTTTTTTTAAAAGATTTTTAAATTGATCTCTACCCCAATATGGGACTTGAACCTACAACCCCAAGATCAAGAGTCTCATGCTCTGCCAACTGAGCCAGCCAGTTGCCCACTTGTCTTTATTTATTTTTATCTACAGATTTTTTTTCTGGCTCTTCTCTCATGTTCATTTTTCTAGATGATCATTAGAATAATTGCATTAAGTTTTTAAAAGTCTTGCATTATGACTGATATCACACTAAACTTATAAATCCATTTCTAGAAAATTTCCATTGTTTAGTATCTTCTTAATAATCTTCATATCTTTTTAATTCCTAGGCAAAAAGAACACAAGTCCATCAATTATTAAAGTCTTCTTGAACAAAATAATATTGCATTATGTTGCATGTCTTTAAGAGCTTGAGGAGGGAGAGATTTTCTGTAATTCTACAATTACTGTTTACATTTAACATGAACTAATTCATCCAATAAACAATTATGAAGCACCTATTCCCTGTACCACACACCGTGTTAAATCATGAAAAGACAATGAAGCAAAGACATGGTCCCTGTTCTGACACCTTATCAGGTGGTCATTTCTAATACTGAAGATAGTTATGTACGTAATTGTAGAATAATGTAATGATTGCTATAAAAGGGATATAAGGGATATTGCATTAACATAGATTACAGGATCACAGAGTTTGAAGAAAAATTTATTTTCTGTGGCAGTTTGTTGGGGAGTCCAAGATGACTTGTCAACTAGATATTGAAGAAAAGTGAACATTGACCAATAACAATATTGTCCATTTATGTATCTACTGGAGTCTTGATGTTACTCAGAAAGATTGTTTTAGTTAAAAATAACAAAAAATGAAAGAAATGAATACAAAAGTGTTCATTAAGAATTGGATCTTATTGGGCGTCTGGGTGGCTCAGTGGGTTAAAGCCTCTGCCTTTGGTTCAGGTCATGATCCAGTGATCCTGGGATCAAGCCCCACATCAGGCTCTCTGCTCAGCAGGGAGCCTGCTTCCCCCTCTTTCTCCCTCTGCCTGCATCTCTGCCTACTTGTGATCTCTGTCTGTCAAATAAATAAATAAAATCTTAAAAAAAATTGGATCTTATATATAAGCTGATTTTCACATATGTGAGTGAATTCTTTAGATAGTAGAGATGTCAATTTCTAACCATGATATGTGACATGAATACTTTCCTCACCAGCTTTATTAATTTTCGTGGTTAAAATTTTCAAAAATTTGAGACAGTTAAATCTGTCATTTCCTGTTTAATTTTTCCTATTGTTTCAATCTTTCAAAAAGCTCCCATTTCTGCAAAGATCTTGTAAATGGGGTCCGATTGTGGTCACCACATTTTAATAATCACATGAATTGCTAAATAGCATCCAGAAATGATGAGAAATGAAAAGTACTTTTCTGTTTCTTCACAAGTAAAAATTTAAATAGAACAGGCCAAAAAGAGAATTTGTGCATTGTCTCCAAGAATAATATAGAGGATATGAGCGATGATTTTCCATGTCCAAAAATTTTGATTGAGAGAAAATGAGTTTAGAGGAAAGTAGATATATTTTGGATGAACACAAGGCAGAATATACCTGCTAGAAAAATGGAATAAAATCCCAAAGTAGAAGAAGACCTCCATCTTCATAGATTTTCCCAAGATAATGGAACTTATTTTTACCAGTGATTTACAAACAAGAGTTCTTATTTGGAGTTTCTTGGGAAAGGCAAGGGAAAGGTAGGGCTGTTAGCAGAAGGCCAAGGGCAGGGGACTATCAGTTTGAACATAAAGATCTGGAAAAACTGGTTTACCCAGTTGACAGATGGGGTGTTGACAGGTGGGGAGCTGATTCAGCTGATAGCTCAAAGTCTCTTCTCAGTATTGGCTGATATTAGTAGTTAAAGGTCAAGTCACATTCTTAAAAATAGTAATTTTGGTCACAGCCTTGTGATTTTGTGATCTGTATTAATTCATGTTTGGCCTTGGACAAATAGGCTCACAGTGAACGCTTTTCCCCTCAAATCCAACATAGTCATGAAATTACATAAAAAGCGAAGAACCAAAAGCATTGAGAATATGATTTTTTTTTTTAATGAGGGAACACAAAGCATGTTTTTCTGTGGTTTAGAAATGCTATGCTTGTGGGAAAGTTAGATAAAAATAGTTTAGCACATTCTCAAACTCTCAAATTAACCAAATTTCTTTTCGTAGGGCAGGCCTATTCAGCATATAAATCAATGGTCAAAATCTGGTCTTTAGTGATTCTGAAAACAGACATAAAAATGCATATTTTACATTTTGAAAAGTCTTTAATTGACTAGTAGAGCCATGGCAAAAGGAGATTAGAAATTTTTTCAGCTGCATAAGATTTTCAATGTGTTCCCTAAGGATGTGGGTGGGTATCTTTGATATTAAGATTGAGTTGATTAGTAGAAAGGAAATGTGGTGTCAAGCATTAGAACCTCATTTTTATTATCTAGCATTTACGCAATTCATTTCCTCTCTGAAAGAAATACTTTATAATATCCGGTTAATGAGAGCAGTGTTACATTTCAAGGGCTGGGGCTGGAGATATTAGAGAAGTCCAGCTGGTGGCCAAGCCAGGCCTCACAAGGCTACATTGTGTTGATGGGGTCACCAGTAACTCAAGTCCATCAGATTTACTCAGAGAGACTGACTCACACTGACAAACTACCGATTCTCTGGGGTCAAGTCTGGGGGGGAGTGAGCACACACATCTGCCTTTCCTCCCGCACCAAATTCTATGAAATCACTCACTGTAGAGGCACTTTTAGGAAGAATGAATCTATAACCATGTGGGGAAATAAGAGGAAGCTTCGTTAATGAGCCAGAAATTTGGAATTATTTCTAAAATGGGAAAAGCAAAAGGAGTCATATTTAAGAGGAAAAAAATCCAGTAGAGCATCACAGTTTCAACCCATGCGAGATAGGAATTGTGACATTAGGGAGACTGGTTTGGGGGGAGTTCTGTGATCCAAGGTAGTGCAACTCATTAATTTGTTCTTTCATTCAGCTCCAGTCTGTTAAGGATCCGTTATGTGCCAAGTACTGTTCCAGCATTTGAGTCACATCCATAAACAAAACAAGACTCTTACCCTCTTGGAATGTATGTTCTGGTAGTGGCAGTGCAGGTGATGAAAAGTGGTCAATTCTGAATATCTTTTGAAGGTACAACAAACAGAATTTCCTGATGCATTGGGTGTAGGTTGCCAAAGAAAGAGAAAAGTTGCCAATGACACACGTCTTCTGGCCTGAGCAACTGGATGGATGAGATTGACCTCACCTGAGAAAAGGGTAGCTACTGGTCGAGAAGGTTTGGTGGAATTTGTAAGAGGGAAAGGTGATCACGAGTTCCATTTTGGACATGTTGAATCTGAGATATCAATTAGACATTCAGGTGGAGATGTCAAGTGACAGCTCTTCAGGATCTGGACTATGAAAGAGAAGTCTGGGCTGCAGAGATCTATGTGAGGGCTGTTGGCCAGGAGACTGGATGAGGTCACTACATGGGACAGCTCAGGTATGGAGGAGAAAAATGACATAAATTGATTAAAGGAAAAAATCCTGATGATCTTCTCAACAGATGTCAAAAAGATTTAACAACCTTTAAACCCTCATTCCTGATTAAGCGAACCATGGTAACAATAAGAATTTTAGCAGGCTAGAAATATAAAGAAACTTTATCTAAGGGGAAGAAGAAGACCTCAATCTATAATGAAAGATACTGTATTCTCTAGATGGAAGCCCCTCAATCCCGTGTGTGTGTATGCACGCGTGTGTGTGTGCGTGCGTGCGTGTGTGTGTGTAGTTAGTTTCTGTTTGCTTTCTCAGCTTGATATTTCTCAAGTCACAAAGCAAGGGAGGCAATTGTAACAAGTAAAATAGTACTGTGATGTATAAAGAATACGTGAATCACCATTTTATCCCCGGCTCAATCCCCTTTGAGGTAACAAATGTTAACAACCTGGCATTTATCCCTTCACATCTTTTTCATGGCTCATTCAGTATTACAAGTGTTTGTGCTGCTCACAGTTTTAAAGGTTTGCCTACATGGGCTTTGTTTTGACAAAATAGAATCATACTATACACAGTACAAGCTTTTTAAAATTTAACAGCATATCATGGACACCCTGCAAATATGTAGAGGCAGATTCAACTCTAGTTTTTTTCCTTTAATATACATCAGACACACACACACACACACACACACACACACACATACTATACACATATGTATATGTAACTTATACATAAATTAATGTGTAATAAATTAATGTGTAAAAAAATTTAGATCAGCTGTTTTTTATTTCTTTGATCCTCCTTACATCTACTTAAATCTCAACTCCCTACCCTCTCAACCTGGCTGTTAATCACCCCTTGTAGAATATTCCACACTTTTCCCCCAAGCTCACAAAATCATAAACAAAGAGAGGTTTGCGTACAAATATATACATTTTCACATCCACGCACGTTCATATATATATACTAGTTATCACTGGCAACCATGCTGTACACAATTCTCAGCATCTTGCCTTCTTTCAACATCACACAGCAATCCTTCTAATTCATAGGGACTAGTTTTAATACCTTCTTCTCTAACAACTTTGTACTATTTGTGATGCAGATACACAATTTAGTCAACCATTTCCTTATGGGTACATATTCACTTCGTCTTTAGGTTTTTGCCACTATAATTCTGCAGCCCACAATTTCACATATTGGCTTCTGCACCTGTTCTTTGACTTCTACTGGCCACATTTACAAGAGTTCGATCCTTGGGTCAAAGGGTATGTGGATTCTTGATTTTGAGAGAAGCTGCTAGACAGTCTTTTTCCTCAAAAGGCAGTAACATTTTCACAAGAATGCAGGAGGCTGCAATAGATAATATTACTCTTTTCAACTTGTTGCCAGTCTGATGGGTGTGGAGTAGTGTCTCATTATTATTTTAATTTTTAGTTCCCTGACTGCTGGTGAGTTTGGGTGTCTTTTCATATGTTTATTAGCCATTTGGACTTGCTATTCTGTAAATTGCCTGTTTATACCTCTTGCCCTTTTTAAAGATTGGAAGGGCTTATCTTTCTCTTATCACTTCGTAAGAATTTTTTGCATATAAGAAATATTAACCCTTTATCTGTTGCCTGCATTGCACATATTGTCCTAAATGCATATTTTGATTCTTGACTTTATGGTGTTTTTCACCATATAAAAGTCTTAAACTTGGGCGCCTGGGTGGCTCAGTGGGTTAAAGCCTCTGCCTTCAGCTCAGGTCACGATCTCAGGGTCCTGGGATGGAGCCCCACATCGGGCTCTCTGCTCAGCGGGGAGCCTGCTTCCTCCTCTCTCTGTCTGCCTCTCTGCCTACTTGTGATCTCTGTCTGTCAAATAAATAAATAAAATCTTTAAAAAAAAAAAGTCTTAAACTTTTATATTATCAAATATTTATCTTGTATACTTTCCGTGTTTCTGATTTGAGTTAAAAAGGTGTTCTCTGTCCCCTAGATTTGCATGTAGTCACCTAAATGTGCTTCTAAGATTTATTGTTTATATTTAAATTTTTAATCCACTTGAAATTTATTTTTGGGCTTGTTGCAAAATTGGGATACAAGTTCATTTCATTCTAGATAAACAGCCAGTTATGCCTACAGTATTTATTAACTAAACCATTCTTTCCCATAGAATTGAAATACTACCTTTGTCACATATTAAATTATGATATATACTGAGATCTATTTTTGGATCCGTTCTTGTGTTCCACTGATTTGTCTACTCTTAGGCCAATACCATGTTCGTTGTATTACAGTGATTTCTATTACAGTGGCTTTCAGGTGAAGACAAGCCTCTCATTATTTATCTTCTTCACAGTGTTTTTGCTATTCAGGCATTTATATTTCCCTATGGATTTCAATATAATTTTATCCAACTCCCTCCACCCCTCCAAAAGAGAACTGTTGAGATAATAAATAGAATTTCGTTATGCCTATTAAGGGGCAGAATTGATATTTTCAAAAATTGTAACAATTTCAGTATTTTTTTAAAAAAGAAATAGCATTATCACATTGTAAAAATTTAAAAATTCTTGTTGTAATTAAATGTCTCATCACTCTTTGAGTTGCCCCAATGATCTCACAATTATTTAGCTTATGTGTTAGACTCAGGATCAAAATAAAGCCCTAAATTGCAGTTGGAGGTAATTGGTTTTTAGCTTTTTTTAATCTGTAGACTCCCTCTCTGTCACATCTGCTCTTATAATTTACTGAAGAAAATAGACTGTCCAGTAGCATTTTCCAAGGCTTAATTTTGGTAACTGCACCTCTGTGGTGTCACTGGATGTATTCCTCTGTCTCCTGTAGTTTCCATGTACTGATAGTTAGATCTAAGTTCGATCAGACTCAGGTTCAATTTTCTGGCAAATCCTCTTCATAGAAGTTGGCACAGGACATCGGATTGTCTGTCTTTGCTGCTTAGCACCCCTGTATCCACTGCAGTTTTTGGTTAGGATTCACAGGGGTTCTGGGGCGGGGGTGGGGGAGGATATTTTAATTCCATCACTCCTTCTTTATTGTGAACTGGAACAGCTTTAGAAATTTCTTTTACAAATGTGTTGTGTCCTTGACAGTCACGGGGTCCCTGGTGGTCAGGAGAACAAGATAAAGAATGGATTTCAGATGAGCTGGTTTCCTGGAACCCTCTAAGGGTGACCCTTGAGTTTGGCTTGGTTTGTTTGTTTTGTTAAGAACTAGTGGACTTCAATATTGATGTATTTCAGTGACAGTTATTTGTATGTTTTGGCGGCCTCTGGAGGCCTCTTCGGATTGGCTGGTGAGGGTTTTGCACACAGCCCTGGGAATCTTTGACGTCCTATCAGAGAAAAGGAATCTCAGATACTGGGAGCAGGTGGTGTATTTCCTGCCCCTGACCTATTTAGGCTGTAGCCCCAGGGGCCCTGCTGCCTTCTAGAGAAAATGGGATGGGACCACCATCTGGGTGCTTGATGTTATTGGCTGAGTCACAGTGTTTGGACTTTTTCAGTGGACAGAGTAGAAAACGGTGTTTGTTTCTAGGATTACGGGTACCATGAGTTTGTATCAATAGTTTCGATTCAAATTAAAGACTACAGGATTTTTACTTAACTGATTGATCTCCTTTTTTGCCACACTGAAAAATTTGGGTTGTTGACAAGCCCCACAGAATTCGTTGAGCTGAGGCCACTCTGCACACACTCCAGTCTCAGAATAACGATCTCCGCCCGGCCTCAAAAATGTGGGATTTCTGCAGCAGTTAAAGACAGTTTCTGCAATTCTTCCTTTGCCCTTAGGGCATATCTCACCAGGGACCATGGTATCAAATTATCATGCTTTAAAAGTCATTTTATATAGATTCTCTCTGTGTAGCTGTGCCACCAACCTGATTCCATTTGGGTTGGGTTCATTTAGTTACTTTCAGTTTTTCAGATATTGCTTTTTAAAAATTTAAGTTAGATGTATAACTATGTAATCTATATATGGTTTTAAAGTCAAATCTAAAAGCAAGGTATATTTGAAAAAGTCAAGCTACTGTGCCAGCTCCTTCATGACTTCCTCTGACAGGAAGTCTTAAATCTAACAGGTTTGCCTGGCTGGCTCAGTGGGTCAGTCAGTTAAGCATCTGACTCCAGGCTCAAGTCATGATGCCAAGGTCCTGGGATTGAGACCCACATCAGGGTACGTGATCAGCAGGAAGCCTGCTTCTCCCTCTCCCTCTCCTGCTCCCCTTGCTTGTACGCTCTCTCATTCTGTCAAACAAATAAATAAAATCTTAAAAAAAAAAAAACAAAACTGTAGTAACAGCTAATCAACTTGGCAATTTTAAATTTAAGTACATTGATGCACATGTGTATACATAATAGTATGTGTACCTGTGTGTTGTGTATCCCCCCCCCCCTTTTTTAAAGATTTATTTTATTTATTTGAGAGAGGGTGCCCAAGTGGGCAGAGGGGCAAAAGGAGAGGGAGAAAGAATCTCAATCAGACTCCCACCTGAGCGCAGACTATAATATGGGGCTCGATCTCAGGATCCTGAGATCATGACCTAAGCTGAAATCAAGAGTCTAGGACACTTAACTGACTGAGCCACCCAGATGCCCCTGTAACTTCCCTTCCTTAAATGGTGGAGAACTGTTTATGCTTCTCTCCACCTTTTTTTCATTTAACAAAGTATCCCAGAGATCACTCTCTTTCCCTAATCTTGACAATTTTAATATTTTCATCCTATGGAGTTCCCACTCTTTCCAGTTTACCAGTCTTGAATTGGCCAGCACTTCCTCAGTTGGGTCTTGCAATGCACCCTTCAATCATGCATCTTCCCTTTCCAGTCCATCAACAGCATCCAGCAGGTGAAAAGAGTTATTTGATGACATTACCTTTTCCCATCCAAGGGCAAGGTATATCCAAGTCTAAGGGTATCGGTTATATTTCGAATTAGTACCTAAAACTTAATTCAATCTCAATCCCCATCCCAATGGACCTTTTTAAGGGAATTTAATAAGCTAGTTATGCAATTCATAGGCAAGGCAAAGGGAACTGAAGGCCACCAAAATTTTGAAAAAAGAAAAATGAAAGAAATCTTTCCCCACCAGATATTGGAGCATATGCTGAGAGTCTACTGCATAGACTTAGTTTACTAACATAGTTTACTAACATCTACTCTGGGCCATAATGAAACAACCAGTGCCCAGATTTCACCTCCTCCCTACACAATGAAATTACTAGACAAAACATACAAAACAACAGTTTCAGGCATTGGTCAACAGGCAGCAGAGAAGGAAAACAAAGGAGATGAACCCTAAGATTGCCTAAGCCTACTGCCTGCAGAGAATTTCTCAGCTGCAGTTCAAGGAGAAGCATCCAGAGTGATCTCTGACTTGAGTACAGAGTCAGTGTCTAAAGAGTTGAGTCAAGACAGCTATAATTTGCAGGGCACACCAGACAGCCAAAAGCCACATGGAGAGAGCTCTGAAGACCTGTGGAGGTTTCCCTTTGAGGGTTTCAGCCCAGCACTCAGCAGTACATGTGTTTCTGAGGGAGCTCAGGCTGCTGTAACCAAATGCCATACCCTGGATGGCTTAAACAATGAACATTTATTTTTCATAGTTCTGGAGGCTGGAAGTCCAAGATTAGGGTACCTGGTGAGGTTCTTGATGAGGGCCCTCTTCTTAGTTATACACTCATGTGGTCTTCCTCTGCTAGTTGCAGAGAGGAGAGAGATCCTGCCTTTCCTCCTCTTTTTTAGAGGGGTGTTAATCCCATTATGGGGGGCCCACCTTCATGACCTCACGTAACCCTAAATACCTCCCAAAGGCCTCACTTCAAATGCCATCATGTTGCGGGTAGGGTTTCAATATATGGATTTGGAGGATGCAAACATTCAGGCCACAGCAGTGTGAATGAGAATACCACGCGAAGTGAGAGAAAGATCACCAGGAATGATTAGGAAGAACACTCCCCTCCACTAGTTTTAGGGGAAGCGCCCTTCTGGACCTAACGAACAAAGCATAAAAATAAGCTTTGAAAGGATCGAATTCCTTCCAAGTATCTTAACTCTGCCCCAGAGCAAAGCCCAAAAATATTTAAAGGAACAAAATATACCCCACGTTGAACAAGACAACATTCATACTATTTGCATTTAATAAAAGCTTACCAGACATGCAAAGAATCAGAATAATATAACTGTTGATGATGAGAAAAAGGAATCAATAAAACAAATCCAGAGATAACACAGATGATAAAATTCTCAGACAATGGCATTAAAAGAATAATCCCAAATTTAAGAAGGTGGAGGAAAGCATGAGTGTGTTAAGGAGGGACATGGAAGATAGAAGAAAGATCCACACAAATTTCTAGTGACTGAGTGACACTCCATTTGCGGGCATGCAGATCCAAGAGAACGAGAACCCAAACCCTGGGTCACACGGTGACTCCTTAACCCCACCCAACTGAGAAACAGGGACTAGCGGAAGTCAGGCTCTCACTGGGTCAGCGGAGATGATGAGATCCTCCTCCCTGGTACTTCCACATGAGGAAGACTGAGAAGTGTGTAAAGCTGAGTGGGGGAAGGAGAAGCTGTCTCCATACACCAAGTAAGTTCAGGCATTGTGCTGTAGAATCAGCTTGGGGTGATGTGGCTGCTGTTCTCAAGTCTCTCAGTCTTAATTCCTCACTTTCTGTTCCTGTTTTCTTTATAGGCTTCCATTCATCTGAATTGCCTCAGTACCTGGATGGGGCCGCCCTGCACTTCCTACTGCTCTGTTAATAAAGTTATCATGAGAGGAGGAGACACTGGTACAAACTACTAGAGCCTAGAGCAGGGTCTCCCTTAGACTCAGGGAACTGGGGCTCAAACCCTGAATGGCCTAGAGCAGGGTCTTCCTTAGACTCAGGGAACTGGGGCTCCAACCCTGAACGGTCCAGGTTTCATGACCATGCTCATGACTGAGTCCTAGGCCGGTCAGGGGTCCAATGGGGGTCTTCTTGAGCCAGTATTTACCCACTTAGCAAGTTGCTATGGAGTCCTTACCCCTGGGGACCTGGATGAGAGCCATGACCATTGGGCTGGGGTGTCCGCAAAGGGAGGGGAGAGCAGGTATGTATGCCACAGGCCAGATGCAGTCCTTTGTATCCTTGCCCCAGATCCCTCCAATGTTAGTGGTAGACCTGTTTGCCAATCCAGAGGTGGCCTGACTTCTTGCTGGTGGACCTCAATGTTTTTTTTTGGTTTTTTGTTTTTAAACCAGCTTGAACGCTCTCTGGGGCCTGGATGTTGAACTCATGGCTTTACCTATCCGCTCTCTGGGGCCTGGATGTTGAACTCATGGCTTTACCTATCCCTCTATGTCATGTCTCTGCTTCTCTCCTCCTCCTTTATATCTTTTTTTTTTTTAAGATTTTATTTATTTATTTGAGAGAGAGTGAGAGAGAGCATGAGAGAGGAGAAGGTCAAAAGGAGAAGCAGACTCCCCATGGAGCTGGGAACCCGAAGTGGAACTCGATCCCAGGACTCCAGGATCATGACCTGAGTGGAAGACAGTTGCTTAAGGAACTGAGCCACCCAAGTGCCCCTCCTTTATATCTTTTTATCTCTAATTCACTCCACCCTTTTGTCTGGATTTCTCCCACCACCATTTTTCTGAAACAGCACATAAAGTTCATCAATGGCCTCTATCTTTTTCAACCCAATGGTCAGATATCTGCCCCATCTTACTCCTACATGCATTTTCTATTGTCGCTGTAAGAAATTATTACACACTTAGCAGCTTGAAGAAACAGTGTCTATTTTATAATTCTGTATGACATAAGTTTGACAGGTGACTCACCAGGCTAAAATAAAGGTGTCAGCAGGACTACATTCCTTCCTGGAGGCTCTAGGAAAGAATCTGTTCCTTTGTTTATTCAGATTATTTGCAGAGTTTGGTTTCCTGTGGTGTTAGAGCTGTTTGCTCTGCTGGCTATTAGCTAAGTGTTGTTCTCAGTTTCTGGAGGTCACATTCATTCCTTTGCTCATTGCCCCCTTCCTCCATCTCCAAAGCCAGCAACAGAGGGATGGGTCCCTTCCATGCTTAGAATGTCTCCTTCCCTTTCTTTTATCACATCAGTCTGACTGTTCCGCCTTCCTCTTCCATTTTTAAAGGCTACTTGATTACATTGGGACCGCGAGCATAATCCAGGATAGTCTCCCTATCTTGAAGTCCATGAGCTTAATTTCATCTGCAAGATATCTTTTGCTACATAATGTAGTAGATAAAGGTGAAATATCCAGGTAATGAAAATCATGGAGCAGAAGTCCTGCCTACTACACTGGACTTCCTAGAAACATTGGACATTTTTTTTTTTCTTGATATGTTTACTGTTCTTACTAAGGGACCTGGTTTTGATGGTTGGTTCTTCTCTGTTGCCTTCACTGGCTGATGAAAGGATACCAAGAGGATACCAGGGCCTGGTTCTCACTCATGGTTGAAGTGATCTCACCTAATTCCATGGTTTTATTTATTTATATATTATTATTTTTTAAAAGATTTTGTTTATTTATTTTGAGAGAGAAAAAGTGAGAGAGAGCATGAGTGGGGCAGCTTGAGGGGGGTGGTTAGAGGCAGAGGGAGAAGGAGAAGCAGGTTCTCTGCTGAGCAGGCTCCATCCCAGGACCCTGGGATCAGGATCTGAGCCGAAAGCACTTAACCAACTGAGCCACTCAGGCACCCCTAGTTCCATGTTTTTATTTTATTTATTTATTTATATTTATTTATTTTAAATGATTCAGAATGTGATACTGACTTTTTTTTTTTTTTAAGATTTTCTTTATTAATATGACAGAGATCACAAGTTGGCAGAGAGGCAGGCTGAGAAAGAGAGCGGAGGCGGGGGTGGAGCAGGCTCCCTGCTGAGCACAGAGCCTGATGCTCAATCCCAGGACCCTGGGATCATGACCTGAGCTGAAGACAGAGACTTTAACCCACTGAGCCACCCAGGTGCCCCTAGTTCCATGTTTTTAAATAACATGCTGATAATGCCTAGATTTACATTCCCAGCCCTAAGCTTTAGTTGTAGGTTTTGCTTGATATCTCCACTTGGATGTCTGTCCGACAAGCATCTCAAACTTAGCATGACCAAAATAGAACTCTTAAGTCATCCCCTCCAACCCACCCATCACAGTCCTACCCATCTTAATAAATAGTTCCACCATACACCTGGTGATCAGACATCCCATAGTCCTCTCCTTTCTTTCTCCTTTCCCAACCTTCTTTTGAGACAGTCCATTAGTGTGTCCTGTTGGCTCTGCCTCGGGACTAGATCCCAAATCCATTTCTATCTCACCTGCTTATTGTCATCATTCTGGATTGAGTCACCATCCCTTCTCATCCGGCCTACTTCAGTAGCTTCTGTACTAAACTCCATGCTCCCATTTTTGTCTTTTCCCTCATAGTTGATTCTCCAAAGGTAGCTAAAGTGACTCATTAAAAAGTAAAACAGAAATGTAGCTCCCTTGTGTAAAATTCTTTAATAGATTTCCATTGAGATTAGAGTAGATCCAAACTCCTTACAATGACCCATGGGTCTTACATAATCTGGCCCCTGCCAACCTTAATAACCTCAGCTCAGCCCACCCCCACCCCCTTTTTTCACTACCTGTATCCATGCCAGTCTTTTCCTATTGTTACCATACTCATACTATCTTCCTTCCTTACGCCCACTCTTTTCTCTGCCTGGAATAATTTTCCAGTCCTTCAAAAGGCTCCATAATGCAATGCACATTCTAAATAAATGACTTTTATATGGTGCTGTTTCCCCAATAGGTAGAATACATAGGTCTGGGAATCAGAAGTTGGGAGAATGAGATCCCCACCTTCCTTCACTTCTAATGGCCCATTTTGGGAATTTGTACTTCCCATTCTTGAAACTCTGGATTCTGAATAGTTACGAGTCCTAAAAAGACATACTTCCACTATGGCTGTCAACTGCACTCTCTAAGCTCTTCATGCCAAGGAGCCCTTGCCAACTTCTCAAAGAAGACTTTCCTAACTACCTTCTCAGTAGAATCCCTCCCACTTCTAACACTTCTAGTTGTTCTCTGTCATACTATTCTGTATTATTTTCTTCACAGTACCCATGAATATCTGAAATTATCCTATTAATTTCTTGCTTATTGCTTCTTACACTCCACTGGAATATAAGTGCCACAAGGGCAGGAATCTTCTCTATTTTCTTCATCACTATAGCCTTAGTATCCAGAACAGTTCTTGACATATAGTTGGTGCTAAGTAAATATTTGCTAACTAATGAATGAGTGTATATGTGAGACTTTCAAACTTTCTGACAAGTCATCTAGAATGTGTTTGGAGGTTGTTCATATTGAAAATAAGGAAGCCAACTCTAATATCTTAAATTAGGCTTCTTGAGAAGCAGACTCTGATATTGAGATTAGCACACAGGAAGTTCATGAGGGAGTGCTCCAGGGATCAACACTAGTGGAAAAGAAGAGAAGAAAGTAGGATTGGATAGAGAGAAAAGTGTGGCTGTGATAGTCCCTCAAACGGCCACAGTCAATCCCAGTGGGGACCTCAAAGCTAGGATAGCTCTTCCAATTGGGTCCAGATCACAGTGGGTGGGAACAAGACTTATATTCCTATAATAATCTGTTATTAGACATAGGCTACCCTGGGTAGGAGGTGTGCAGACACCTGCAATAGTTCTGAGGGCTGCAATGAACACTCATCGCCTCCTTCCTCTACTGGCCATCTATTTTAGTCTCACTCTCAAGTAGCATCTTTGGTGCTCCTGATGGCTTACCTGGTAATAAGACCCAGACATTCAGGGGAGTCAGTTAAGCATCTGCCTTTGGTTCAGGTCATGATCTTAGGGTCCTGGGATTGAGCCCCGTGTTGGACTCTCTGCTCAGTGGGGAGTCTGCTTCTCCCTCCCTCTCTCTCTCTTTCTCTCTCAAATAAATAAATAAATAAATAAATCTTAAACAAACAAACAGAAACTCCAGACCTTCAGATTTTAAGGCTCTGAGTCCCTGGTCACTATGCCATTCTCAGGCTGTAGCTCCTACTTTTGTATATTTATTATCAAAATTAGAAATAAGAGTACCAAGAGGTGTTCAAATGGATCACCTGAGAGGAAGACAAACTCTTTTTTGTGTAACAGCAGCCTTAATCTCCTCCTGGTGATCAATGCCAATTACCTTTGCCAGTATGGTGATTCCTCTGCCCGCCCTCCAGTCCCTTGGCATGAGGAACTTCGAGAACACAGTTGACAGCCATGGTGGAAGTATTTCCTTTTAGGACTCTTAACTATTTAGAATCCAGAGTTTCAAGAATGGGGAGGACAAATTCCCAAAACGGACCATTAAAAGTGAAAGAAGGTGGGGATCTCATTCTCCCACCTTCTGATTCCCAGACCTACGTATTCTACCTATTAGGGAAACAACACCATAGAAGAGTCATTTATTGGGCGCCTGGGTGGCTCAGTGGGTTAATGCCTCTGCCTTCAGCTCAGGTCATGATCCCAGGGTCCTGGGATTGAGCCCCACATCGGGCTTTCTGCTCAGCAGGGACCTGCTTTCTCTCTCTGCCTGCCTCTCTACCTACTTGTGATCTCTGTCAAATAAATAAATAAAATCTTAAACAAAAAAGAAGAGTCATTTATTTACAATGTGCATTGCATTATGGAGGATGGCATGCCATCTTCATAAGATGTTGTTTCTGAGCCAGTTACTCTATCGTGTTAGTTACTTCTAGGTATTGCAGTGTGTGATATGAACAGTGTATCTCTTGGTCATATATGTGTTCCAGCACTTCCTTTAATGTTAAGTAGGTCTCTTCATCTGACACTGTGGTATATAGAATCTCATAATAGAGGATTAAACATTCCATGTATTTGGATAACGGTACTGGCTGAAGGACCTTGGATAGAAAAAGGAAATCCATACCTAGAATATGTGTCTATTCTTGTCAAAATGAATGGCTACCACTTCCAGGGGTAATAGTATCCAATATAGTCATTCTCTTGGAGGGACTGTATCATATTGAGCATTCAGCATTGGTTTCTGTTGTGAAAAAATTGGATATTCAGTGATGGTAGTAGCTAGACCAGCCTTGTTAAGTAGGACCCATGCTGTTGCATCCACATATAGCTTCCATCCCTGCTACCGTGACAACTCCATTCATGTGCCCATCAAGCAAGTCCTGGAGTGGCTGATGACAGAAGCCTGTCTATCACTGGACGATATGTGGTTTGTTAGTGCCTCTTCTATGATGGATGTTCTTTGATGGGCATTAGCTTATGAAATAAAGATTATCACTCTGTGCCCACTTCATACATTCATCTGCATGGCTTTACCCCAATCCTCATTGTCCCCTAATCTTCCAAGCTTTCTGCTTCCAGACCCCTGGCCAGATGGCCAAGTTATTCAGCAGTGCCCATGAATCCCTGCATGTTCTATTTCAGGCCACTTCTCTTTCCATGAAAAGTGGTGAAATCTTTCAAGATCATGCTGAATGAGGCAGCAGTGCAGCCACTGTCGAGCCATTTGGGAATCCATCTCAGGCTTTTCCTTCTTATATCAACTGATCATTGAAATGTGAGTTGAGCAGTGGTCTACTGGTAAATACTTAACAACCAGCTTTCTGAAAACGCGATAAAATATCGCCTTTCTGAAAAGGTGATAAAAGGCGATAAAACCACATAAAAATATGTGATTTGTAGCATTCGCTCATTTTCATGGTATAAATACTTCTACTACCATCAGTTTCAAATTATCTACGTGATGTCAACAGGATGGCAACATTCCTGAAAATTTAACAATGAGCTCTCATGAGCCGATATAAATTGGCCCCAGAACAGCATCAGAGCTGAGGGAGAGGTGGCATCCAACAGTGGTGGTTGATTGAGCTACATGTCTACTACCTGTGCTTACACAGCTCTCTTGTGCTCTCTAGTTTTATTGATGTTAAATCCTAGAGGTATCTCTTCCATCTGGGCCTATCTCACCTTATGGTGGGGAGAATGTGATAGAACCCAGAACATGAGGGGCTGTTTTAGTGTCTTGGTCACTGGATGTTCAATAATGAGGTACCTGTCTCAATCAGGGCCCGGTAGTATTCCAAAGGCTGTCTTTCAAAAGGCGTGTAATTCTGTGTTGCAGTTGATATGGCTTTGATCCAGAACCTGTGGCTCTATACTGTGATTCTCCAACTGGGGTTACAAAAAATCCACATAGCATCTTTTTCCATCACTGATGCCCCTAATACTGTAGGATCTGTTAGGCTGTATGGTCCAAGAGGCCAGCCGTTTGTCCTCCAGCCTGGACCTGTGGCAGTCCTTTCTCACTTATGGACCCCTTGAAAAAAATCCATCCTGGTATGTGAGTTGTTACCTAGTATGTGAGTTGGAGCAGTGTTTTTTGGGATATATTGCTTCCAGACCTTGAAGAGACCTACCTAGCAGGCACTGTGCTCCTTACACGTGATGGCAAGGAAGAGATGTCCCCACACAGTGAAGATCACTAGACTCTAAAATATTACTTATGTGGAAGGCTCTCTCTCTGTCTGTCTTTTTTAGGGTGAAGGGGCAGTGAGAGAGTGAGAATCTTAAGCAGGCTCCACGTCCAGCATGGAGCCTAACATGGGGCTCAATCTCATGACCCTGATATCATGACCTTGAGATCATTACCTGAGGCAGATGCTTAACCAACTGAGCCACGCAGGCATCCTGCTTCTGAATCTTTTAAGGTTTGTCTCCCTCAAGAATGCATGTGAATTACCAAGGCCTCCAATCTCCTAGCCATTGTTTATTTGGTCTAGCTAGTATGATGTCATCGATTTCCCAGACCACTGTGATATTCTGTGGGAGGTCCAGCTGGTTCATGTCTCTTTAGACTATGTTATGACAGAGGACGGCAGAGTTTTAACATAGCACTGGGGCAAATCTATAAATGGACACAGTCACATGCACCAAAGGAATGTGAATTGTTTCTTTTTTTTTTTTTTTGGATGGGGATAGAAAGAGTCAGTTTGCTGGATCATTGCTGCTTACCATAGCCAGAGTCCATGCTAATCTGCTCTAGCAAAGATGACACACCTGACAGCAGCTAAAATTGGGGATACTATTTAGTTAGGTTTGTGATAGTCAGTTGCCATTCTCCAAAATTTGTCTGGATTTGGCAGAGGCCTGGCCAGTAAATTAAATGGAGGTATGACAGGGACTATCACCCATCAATCTTTTATATTTATTTATTTATATTTTATTTATATGTTATACTTATTGATTTTATTTACTTATTTATATATTTTTATTTATTGGTTTGTTTTAAAGATTTTATTTATTTGACATAGAGAGACACAGTGAGAGAGGGAACACAAGCAGGGGGATTCGGGGAGGGAGAAGCAGGCTTCTCGCCTAACAGGGAGCCCGATGCAGGGCTTGATTCCAGGACCCTGGGATCATGACCTGAGCCAAAGGCAAATGCTTAACGACTGAGCCACCCAGGCACCCCCCATCCATCTTTTAGATCTTGAAGGGAGGCAACAATTTTGACCTTCTTTCTCTCATTCCTTTATAATGTGATAAAATATATACAACATAATGGTTACCATTTTAACCATTTGTTAGTGTGCAATTCAGTGGTATTAAGTATATTCACATTGATGTGCACGTACTTGTCTCTAGAACTTTTTCATATTTCAAACAGAAAACCTGTACCATTAAACAAGAAATCCCCATTTCTACCTCTCCTTAGCCCTTGGCAACCACCATTCTACTTCCCATCTTTACAAATATCACTGTAAGTACCTCATATGAGCAGAATGATATATTACATGTCCTTTTGTGTCTGGTTTGTTTCACTAAGCATAATGCTTTTAAGGTTCATCTATGTTGTATGTATAGATGTGTACATTTCTTATTAAAGTTAAATAATTTCTTATTAAAGTTTAATATTCCACTGTATGTATATACCACATTTTTTTATCCATTCATCTATTAATGGACATTTGGGTTGTTTTCACCTTTTGGCTATTGTGAATAATGCTGCTATAAACATCAGTATATAAATGTCCATTCAAGTCCTGCTTTCAGTTCTTTTGGGTACATACCCAGAAGAGGAATGGCTGGATCCTATGGTAATTCTATGTTTAATTTTTTGAGGAATCACTATATTGTTTCCCATAGTGGCTACCCCATTCCCAACAGCAATGCACCAGGGTTCCAATTTCTCTACAACCTTGCCGATACTTGTTTTGTTTATTATAATAGCCATCCTAATGGGTGTAAAAATGGCTCTTCATTGTGGTTTTAATTTGCATTTTCCTAGTGATTAATGATGTTGAGCATCTTTACATGTGCTTATAAGTCATCTGTGTGTCTTCTTTGGAGAAATGTCTATTCAAATCCTTTGCCCATTTTTTTTTTTTTTTTTTTGAGTAAGTCATTTTTCTTCTTTACCTAGGTTGATTTTGTAACTGTTTTCTATTCATTATAGTTTTTTCTTTCTTTTTTCACCTCTTCTTTTGTTTACCTTCTCTGGTTTCCCAGCATTTTATATGACTCTATCTTCTCTCCTCTCTTAACATTACAATTACACTTAAATGTAGTGGTTGCCATGTATAATCTCCTGGCTCCTGTAAGTACCTGTGAGCTAGGTCCTACAGCTTCTTTGGGGTAGGGTCACTTTCCAATATTATTGGCCCTAGGATGCTCCTGGAATATCATATGTTGTGACTTCACTTTAATTATTGCCAACAAATCAGCGGGGGGAGTGTAGGTGTATCCTGAGAGAAGTGCATTATTATCCCACAGAGAGGAGGCCTCTCATTAATTTATAAGCAAGGAGCACTAGCTTTTAATAGAGTGGAGTGGGGCATTTGGGTGGGCTCAGCAGGTTGAAGGGAATTTAGGGATTCCAGATTGGGCATATGAACCTAAATGTCCCCATCCCAGTGTGTCACAGTTCTGCTCTTTCCCAATGAGGGCCTTGACCTTGACATATCACCCCTTCCTAAATGGAGAGTTTAGACTTTGCAAGTTTCCACATGGCTCTCATACTGTTGTTTATTTAAGTCCAGGACTGGTTCCCCGTTTTCTCTGTCTTCCCACTGTAGGAGATGAGAACTTCTTCATATGCTCCCAGGTCTTCTGGCTTTCGCACTTCACTTTGAATTGTAGATCTACCACTCTAATCATTGTTAACTCTTCCTAACATCAATTCCATTTGGCAGTAGCCACGACATCCTTTGTGCTTACAGATACCATTTCCCTTCTTCTTTGACAGTATGTTCTTACATTATTCACCACATGCTCTTTCCCATTACATCACAGGTGAAACTTTTAAGTTAACTTGCTTTCTTGCGGTTGTTATGTTCTACCCATCACCACTGATTCATTGTGGCCGGTGACCAATGGCTAACCCCAAAATGCAATCAGAGTGTCTGCTTTCTTGGACCACTCCTGGCACCAAATCTTTTAAGTTGGGTTCCACGAACAGTAAACAGAAGCAAAGATGAGTGTTCAAGAAGTTTACTAAGGATTACACTTAGGATCAACACGAGTGGAAGGGAAGAAAGGACAGCAGGATCAGATAGAGAAAAAAAAAAGGCTGTGACACTGTTATATAATACTGTTCCTGGTTCCTGAGAGGTAACTTCTAAACCCTTGGAATTTGCCAAGTTATAAGATTGTCTTTACCATTTACTAAAAGAGTCTGGCCCTTTTAGCACTTATCAGAGCCGTAACAGATGACATAGCTTTTTTTGTATCTAGCTGTTCAACGCCTCTCGTCCTCTGACAAGTGTTATGAAGGCAGGAACTATGGCTATTTTGTCCTCTCCAGCATCCCCAGAACTAAACTCAATGCCTGACATGTAGCTTTAATAAATACTCATTGAGCAACTATGTAAATGAAGTAATTAAGATCGATAATAGTGATAAAGTGTAGCAGTTAATAGTGTGGCTCTGCAATCAGGCTGGGTACAAACCTTCCAAATCCTAACTTGTCTATGGAGAGTTCCATAAAGGCGTTTCTCCCCTTGCACAACGGACAAACTTCAGGTTATCAGTTCACATTGAGTTTGCCAGACTGGTGGAACTTTATCCTCAGTAACCAAACCCTACAACAATGTGGAATGAGAATCCTTATTTATCAGCAGCAGCAGCACAGCATGGCACAAAGACTATCTGCGAAACGGTCATTTTGACCACAGTACTTATCCTGTTTGTACATCATTTTCTTCACCTGTGAAGGAGTCTAACTCATAGCACCCAGCTCAAAGTTGTTTTAAGGGTCAGGTAGGTTACAATATATAAGAAACATTGTCTGGTACCCAGTAAGTTCTTTATACGTGTTTGCTATTATCATGATTATTTATTAATTTAGGTTGGAAGACATCTCTGGCTGGACACCTGGTGCTGGTTAGCTGCATAAGACATTCTCTCTAGGTGAATAAATTCATGCCATAGATAAATGATAGATCAGATGGTTATCCAGTGGACAAAGAAATGGTATAAAGGAAATATTCTTTGGCATTTCCAAGAAGCTGTAGGGACCTGGTAGGCAGCTCTTTTCTAGTCTACAGACAGTTCTATCTGAAAATCTAGGATGGATCATCTAGGCACAGTACTCTGCCCCTCTTCACCAGTACTGTGAACATTCTAGCAGATTTTGGCTCTTTGTTCTCCTTATTATAGATTCCAGAAAGGCCACTATCTTTTGGTAAGTATGGCTTTTCTTCATTCAGATTACAACACGATTACAGTACTGTTTTCTTTAGGTATACCCTAAGCCCAAGGCAGAAGCATCACCATTTTGATTTCAGTTCCTCCTTTACCAAGTCTCCTTGCACTTTTATGCCAGGCTGATGCCTCTTAGGGTGAGGCACTTATTATTTTTTTTCTTAAAGATTTCATTTATTTTATTTGAGAGAGTGAGAGAGAGCATGAGCAGAGGGGAGGGGCAGAGGGAGAGGGAGAAGCAGACTCCCCACTGAGCAGGAAACCAGATGTGGGGCTCAATCCCAGGACCATGAGATCATGACCTGAGCCAAAGGCGGACAATTAACCAACTGAGCCACTTCTGCAGGTACAATTCTAACCTTTTCCCTCATCATTTCTTTGAAAATTTGAAGTACTTAATAGTAGCCCTTACGCAGGGAAACTGGTATGTCCTGGGGGCAGAGATCCACAAAAGTCGTAAGACTCATTTAACCCTAACAGTTTGCTGTGGCTTTAGGGACAGCTATTATGACAATGTGACTTACCTTTCTCAGCCTTAATGTCCACATTTGTAGAATAACACCTACCTTGCAGTGTTACTGTAAGACTGAGGACAGAAGTAGGGTTAATACTGTGGAATCACATTAGAGTCACACAGAGGAAAAAGAAAAAAAAAAGCGAATTATGCCCTTACTGCCAATTTTCTGTTCCAGTAAAAAACATCTACAGGTTGAACGTATGTTATTCTTGCTGGGCAAAAAAAAAGGGCAAAATGCATCAGGGCAAGTCCTTATATTTTCTCACCTCAGTTTCCTTAATATAACTGAAAGGGTCTAGGTCAGTGGCTGCAAGTTCAAGATTGAGAGTTACAAAATACTGGGTTCCAATTCTGACTCCGCACCTTATCATCTAGCCGTATAATCTTAATTAGTTTCTCAACCTCTCATGGTGTCAGAGTCCCTTAAAGCCAGGATAATAGAGATGGACAGACTTTCTTAATTGGGACTAGACTTTCTTCTCTTTCAATTCCCTAAATCAGAGGGGAAACAAGACCATAGGGGATTACCCCTCTGAACAGCCACACGGCAAGCTAAAAAGCCACGGAACCAGGTTAGAGGCCCGAGAAGCAGAAGAGGGGCGGGACACCGAGACCGCGGCAGGAAGGGCCTGGAGTTCCCGCCTCCGGTGCGTGCGCGCGCACCACGCACGCATGCACGCACGGCACGCACAGCACGCTGCGGAAGCGCGCGCGCAGGCCCAGCCCTCGTCGCCGCCGCCATTTTAGCTCCTGGTTCCGGCCGCACGGTGTAGGCTGTTGTAGCGGGGAGGGGTGGGGGTCCTCCGGAGTTAAGTAGCTGCCCTCGACTGTACCGATACAGCCGCCAGGTTCTTTTTTTTTTCTTCTTCCTTCATAACCGCCCGCTCGCAAAGTCCGAAGATGTCCAAGCGGCACCGGTTGGACTTGGGGGAGGATTACCCCTCCGGCAAGAAGCGTGCGGGGACCGATGGGTAAGCCAGGCCGGGGGCGCGAGGCAGCGGCTTGGGCTTTGTTGGGGTCCCGGAGGAGAGCGGGCCAGGATCGGCCTAGCCACGGGCCTTGGAGCTCGACCCTTTGTTTCCCTCTGGGCTCGGCTCACTAGCGGCGGGTCGGTGAGAGCGGCGCCACTCCCGGTGTTCGGCTGGGCAAGGGCGCGGGGAGATGTGTGGCGCGGCCGCCGCCCGGCCCAATCGGGAGGGTGGAGAGGCCTGCGTGGCCACGAGGGCACCTCATCCCGGAGCCGAGCCGGAGTCACTTCGTGGGGAGCAGGCGGGAGGGAGTCGCGCACCTCGTGGTCTGGGTTCCCGGGTGAGGTCTGGAGCCGGGGGAGAAGATGGGGGAGGGCGCGGCGGGAGTATTCGCTTCCAAGGGCAGCAGGTACTTCTACGGCAGAGCGACCGCGGAGAGGTCTTTGGGGGGCGGCTGGGTGCCCCGCAAGGAGAAAGGCAGGGGGCAGAAAGTGAGGAAAGCGCGTGGATTCTTGTGTAGGTTGAGATGGGGGTGGCGGGAGTTGAGTGCGGCGTGCAGGAGAGTTCTCGGGGAAGGGAAAGTAGAGGGCCTACGGGGAGAAAGGAAAACGTGGAGTATACCTGATGGGTTGGAGGGCTGGTAGTTCGGAGCCGCTGCATTTGTAGTTTGGCGGGAGAGCTTGTGCCTCAGTCCATTCAAACACTTCAAAGTAGATTCTAGGCAAACTTCCGCTCTCTGCCTACGCTCCCGCCATCTCCTTTATTTCCTGCTTTGGCTGAAACAGTGGTTATTGGGCAGTCGTGGGATGGGAATTAGAAGGCATATTTTCCCCCTTTAAGAAGTTTTTGTTTTATATCCCCACTCCTTCGTTAGTAGCTTTGGAAACATGCAGACACTTCTCAAAAAATGTCTTTAGTATTTTAGGAAAATGTCGCCCATGGGGAGATTGTTAGGGATTTGAAACACTTAGACTCTTGGTGTTTCAGATTGCTTTCCCGTAGCATTTCCTGAAAGTTACAGAGGAATTTAACGATTTACTAGCAATTTCATCAAAATCATTTCTCGACCATTGTGTGTTTTCATTCCTGAAGTTAAGAGAATTATTTGGGTAGTTCAGGTCAGAAAACAGAAGTGTGCATATCCAAATACTTTCCATAATTTAATTGTGTGCGTGTCACGTTATCTATATAAGTTCTATGAATTTTTGTTCTCCCAAAGTTTTTCATTTCTATTGATTTCCAGTATCAATGTTGAGTGTCTGTGTGTCTCTGGAGTGTAAGCCTGGGGAAGGGTGTACTTCTTAATACCTTTCTATGTATTGAATGTGGAAAGCAAAAGTATATCACATTTTAATCTTGTAAAATTTTTAGTTTGCAATGTTAGACATTAGTTTTCTTTCTTTTTAGGTTATTAGTTTTCTCTCTTTAGGATCTTCCCCTCCCCACCCCCCAGCAAAACTTAAGCGTTTTTGGTTAAAGACTCCTTTAGAGCTGGAGGTTACTTTGGAGAGTATAATCATCATCCACTCAAGGGATGACAAATGGAGATGCAGAGCTGTTAAGGTGGCTTGTGCAACCTCACACAGTGTACAGCTTGATCTAGAACCTTGATCTTTTCATTCTCACTTTTAGCCTCTTGCTTTTTTCCATTACAGCATAGAATATGGCTGTAGTTAAGTCAGTGCAGCCTATTTTAATGACATTTGTAATGGGTTGGTAAAGTAGGGAACACTTGGTTCTTGGTTCCTGGGAGTAAAAATAAATAGTCATGTCACCTGGCTAAGATGCAACTGATGTCTCTCACAAGGGTTCAGATTGGAACAAAAGACACTGGGATGCAGTGAATTCATTTATTCGTGTGTGTGTGCGCGCGCGCACACACACATTTATATTTGTGTGTTTGGGATCAGTGGCTGTGTGTGTGTGTATTGCTTCCTTTTTCTTGCAAAACAGCCTTAGTAAAAGGATTTTTTTTAGGTATATGATGGTGACCTTATTCTCTTGGATATTATATGGTATCTGCCTGTTGGTAAAGGAGAGTTCATCTTTGAAGTAAAGTCCAAGTTCTGAGATAATTCTGGAGAGAAATTTGTATAAACATTTCTGTATTATTTCTAATACAACTAATTCTTTAGCAATGGGTTACATTTGTTAATAGTACTTGGGTTCTCCCCTCCCCCTGCTGCCAGTTCGATAATTTTGAAAGTCATTTTGTTGACTGCCATGCAGTCTTTTTTTTTTTTTTAATTTTTAATTTTTTATTAACATATAATGTGTTATTGGGCCCAGGGGTACAGATCTGTGAATCACCAGGTTTACACACTTCACAGCACCCACCACAGCACATACCTTCCCCAATGTCCATAACCCAACCACCCTTTCCCTACCTGCCATGCAGTCTTGAAGTAGGGGGAATGTTTTTTGATTTTTGTTTTAAACCCTCGTAGTTATTAACAAGTGGTTTTATCTGAGGGAGAGAAGCTTGCCAGTCCTATGAACTTCACTGCTGAGCATGGCTGGTCCATTCCCCAGTACTGAAAAGGAAGGTAATTTGGTGGGAGATTTCATTTAGATTCAAGTCCCAGACTATATGGTATTACTTATTCTTGCTGTATTTTTATTTGGAGGTCAGGTAGAGAAGTTGAAAGTTTCTGTTACATACTGACATTACTACTTTTTCATCATCCCACAAAATTTGCTTTATAAAATTGCTAAGAAAAAGACAACTGATGTATGGAAAACTTTGTGAACGTAAGGACACTTTCCATTTTTATGTTTGGTTTGGAGAGTACTTCCCAATAAGCGCTTTTTTCCTTAATTGTGGAAAAGTGAAACAAATATGGCATATGTAGAGTACGTACTGTGCTCCCAAAACTATTCTGGGTGCTGTGTATATATAACCACTTTTTCATTACAGCCCTGTGATACAGGTGAGGTTAAGTAATTTGCCCCAGGGAATACAAGAAATGTTCATACATAAAGAAAGAAAGAAAGAAAGAAAGAAAAGCAAAAATTTCCCTGAAATCTTCATCCTTATCTTTAACCATTCAGTGAACATTGTTTTTAGTCTCTGCATGTTTATTCACAAATACAAACTGCAATATTTAATATAGATGAAATGTTTCAATATGGGTTATTTTGTGCTTTGATTTTTAATTACTAAGAAAAATATCAAATTAGAATAGGTGTACATTATCTTTTTCATTTGCTATATAACATTCCACTCATAAAGGGGTGTCGTAACTTATCTACCCAGTTTTCTCCTCTTTGGTGTTTAGGTAGTTTCCCAGTCTTTATTGTTTTACAAGTGAAAGGGATGGAGGATATCCTTATGTATACATATTTGTACACTTATATCCTTCAGGAAAGTTCTGGGAGTGAAATTGCCAGAGAAAAAGCAGTGTGTATTTAAAATATTCTGATTTTGGGATGCCTGGGTGGCTCAGTCGGTTAAGCAGCTGCCTTCAGCTCAGGTCATGCTCCCAGAGTCCTGGATGGGATGGAGTCCTGCGTCGGGCTCCTTGCACATTGGGGAACCTACTTCTCCCTCTGCCTGCTGCTTCCCTTTCTTGTGCTCTCTGTCTCTGACAAAAAAATAAAATCTTTTAAAAAAAATAATAAATTTAAAAAAAACCCAGTTTTTACATCTTCATTAGCAGTACTGTAGTGCCTGTTATTCCATGTAGAATTTTAATATGGTATTGTAATTAAATTAAAAAAAAAAACCTTCAGTGATATGCAATATTTATCAGGCATTTACACTGTCCCAGGCACAACTTTAAGCACGTTACATGTACTGACTTAATTCTTGAAATACTGCACAAGATCTGTGAATAGCCACATTTTATAGACGAGGAAAGAAATAACTGTGGTCATATAGTTAGCTTCAGTGCTGAGCCAAGATTGAGCTGAGATAGTTAAGAAACGTGCTTAAAAACTATGTCATAACTGTGTCTACCTGCCAGGATTGTGGCTGTGTGATCAATAAAGCACTGTTTTTTAGTCAATTTTTAAGCATCATATCTCAATGAGTAAATCTTTTTAACAGTAAAACTCCTGTATAATGAAAGTGCCTGTTTAAAAAAAGAAAACAGGCTGATTGCACAGGTGGATCAGTGGGTTAAACCCCTGACTCTCGATTTTGGCTCAGGTGACGATGTCAGGGGTTGTGGGATCCAGTCCCGAGTTGGGCTCTGTGCTCAGCCAGAGTGCTTGTTCCTCTGTCTTCTCTCTCTCTCATAAATAACCTAAAAAAAGGAAAAGAAAACGTATATATGGTAGTCTATTCATATTTATGAAGTAATGGATTTTAGAGAGCCCTCCATAGCTGTTTTTTGATTTTTATCCTCCTGCATTGAAAGTAGATAGTTTGAATGATAGGCAAGATGATTGGATTTGGTTTCTGCATCCTTCCTCTTGCTTTCTTATTTTAATCTCAGGCTATTTTATTAATACTTATCTTCTTGCAGATAGTAAGTTGAGGCTTACATCTTGCCAGTGGTTGTACAGCTGTGATCTCAGTGCTCCTTTTTTATTCTTTATGCCCCTATTTCTCAGTCAGCGGTTAAATCTTTGTGTCCTTAGAATGTATTTTATGCTCCCTTTGCTGTCGTTATTTTTGGTAATGAAGTTTCTGGTGAAGTAGGTCCTTAAAAAACTTATCTGTATAGATACTACTGTAACAAAGCACTGTGTTATGATTTACTTTGTCGATCACTCTCCATTCCCTGTATTTTATAACTCTGGAAAGGTTAGGTTCATATGTTAAGTGCCTGGTGCTAGGAGTGTAGAAGTTCATTAAACTTATATTTTTGTCATGTTGTTTCTTGGTGGTCATATAATGGTCTTCTGTCCCACCCCACTCCTAGAGTACTAGAAACATGAATCCTTTGCATTTAGGCCAGATGTTCTTTAACGGTTCTTTTATGTTCTGTGACCTTTAATATACATGGTCTTTGAACCATTCATGGCTACAGTGCTTCTCCTTTTGCTGGGGACATTTCTGTGTACCCTGTTAGAAACTTTGTCATTCACATTTGGGGCAATATAAATAATTAATGATACTTTAGACCAGGGGCAGCATGAGGTAAACAAAGGAAGGATGGTTGATGGCATATTTCAAAGATAGTCCAGGAAGTTGTGAGTTCTGAGACTTGATTTTATATGTTTATTAGATTATCCTTTGGGTTTTTATTTTCCCCCCCTTTGACTTCCTTTCTCTTTGTGTGAGTTGGGATGAAAGGCTTCAATCATGGCTTGTATGTCCTGTGATTCTGTAGAAGGTGAACAGAGGGATGGGAGAAAGGATCACTTTTTATATATGTATTTTATATTTATATGAAAAGTATGTATATATGGCTCTATGAAAGTATATATGTGAAAGGTGTGTGTATGTGTTTATATATATAATAAAGCTTTTCTTTAAATTTCTCTGGAATACAATTATATTTTAGGAGGGACAAAATAAAGTTGTTCTGCTTACTGTTTCTGTAATTGGGGAACCAACCTAATTCCTGCTGGCTCTAGAATTTTAGCTGTATTTTATCTAGGGTTTTCTGTTGTTCTGCTGATGTGCTGTTATAGAGAATGAATGGTCTTTCCTACTCGGCTACTGATAATTGGTGCATGGAAAATTTGTACGTCTTCTGTGGCTTACGGATAAGGAGTAATGACGTGTTAAGTGGCTTGTCTTTACAGCTCTGTTTTGCCTCACTATTTCAGGTCTGGGTCCAGATACTTTGTGGCAAGTTTGCTGTAGGATTTGATTTGAAGTAAACTGGATTAGTAGAATAAATAAGCAGAGATTATTTAAAAATTATTATTTTATTAGGAATCATGTGTGGTAACTGGAAGTAGATACTAGCATTGAGTACTTAAAGTTGACCTAGAATTAATATAGTGGCCATCTGCAAAATTTTAACATTTTAAAACAACTTAATTTTGTTCAGTGAAGCTTGTTTTTAATGGTTGTATTTCACTTGACGAATGTCCAAAGTGTACATAGGTTTACAAAGTTTTGCAGTTGCCATTAAGGATGTTGTGCAAATGAAGACAAAAGAATGAGAGTGTTGGGGCGCCTGGGTGGCTCAGCGGGTTAAAGCCTCTGCCTTGGGCTCAGGTCATGATCCCAGGGTCTTGGGATGGAGCCCCATGTCGGGCTCTCTGCTCAGAAGGGAGCCTGCTTCCTCCTCTCTCTCTCTGCCTGCTTCTCTGCCTACTTGTGATTTCTGACTGTCAAATAAATAAAATCTTAAAAAAAAAAGAATGAGAGTGTTTTAATTTTAGTTCTTCTGTAGGACAAATACATGCTTATTAAATAAAACTGGGAAAGTGCTCTGAAGTATAACTCGAAAGCAAACTCACCTATAGTCTTTTAACTCGTATTTGCATTACCATTAGGGAAATAGAATTGTCTTTGTGTCCAGAAGACGTTTTGAATTTGAACATTCCTTTTCATGTGATTTGAAGGAGAATTTGGGGAAAATTGTGATGCCATCCTTTTTGCTTTATTTATTCCTCCCTTTTCCCCACCTTGCCCTCAGTCTTTAACTTCTGCTAAGTTGGAAGGGATTTTACTCCATCAAATCTGATTTCTCAGACTTGTGTTATCTCAGCTGGTGGTTAAAGGTGTGGAAAGAGACTGTCCCTTAAGAGAACTTGAAGTCTCATCAAAGAGGGAAAGATGTTTATGGATGAGGCACAGAGAATTCTTGATTATAAGGTCTTTTTCATTATTTTTTTAAAATTATTTTTATAAACATATAATGTATTATTTGCCCCAGGGATACAGGTCTGAATCATCAGGCTTACACACTTCACAGCACTCACCGTAGCCCTACCCTCCCCAATGTCCGTAAGGTCTTTTTCGTTATTGAGTTTTGCATTGGTTTATTGGTTGTTGAGTATTTCTGTTGTGACCATAACACTGCCAAGAACATTTTGCGTAAAATTCAGAATCTGAATTCTAAATTTTTATTTTTAGGAAGGATCGAGATCGTGACCGGGATCGTGAAGATCGGTCTAAAGATCGAGACCGAGAACGTGATAGAGGAGATAGAGAGCGGGAAAGGGAGAAAGAAAAGGAGAAGGAATTGCGAGCTTCGACTAATGCTATGCTTATCAGTGCTGGATTACCACCTTTAAAAGCTTCCCATTCAGCTCACTCAACCCACTCTGCACATTCAACACATTCGACACATTCTGCTCATTCAACACACACCGGACATGCAGGACACACATCACTTCCACAGTGCATTAATCCTTTTACCAACCTACCCCATACTCCTCGTTACTATGATATTCTAAAGAAACGGCTTCAGCTCCCTGTTTGGGAATACAAAGATAGGTTTACAGATATTCTGGTTAGACATCAGTCCTTTGTACTGGTTGGTGAGACTGGGTCTGGTAAAACAACACAGGTGAGTTATTATTGTATACCATGGTATATACTATATTAACGTTTATGTTTACTAAATGTTGCTTATTTGATCCTAGTAGGCTTTTACATTGTCTGGTAGAGCATCCCGAAGAATAGTTACTTTGATGTTTAGCACTTTTTAGTGACACACAGTGGGAATCTTGTAGGGAGTGTATGTTTTCCTGAGTCTAGAGGAAAATAGCAGTGCTGTTTTGTTAACGTTAAGTATGGCATAATGATGCTTTCTGACCACTTTGACTCTTGGGTGGTACAAATTTGGAGGTACAAGCTTTGTTTTCCATTGCTTGAGTGTAGAGGTTTGAACCATTGAGGCAGTTTTGTTTCTGTTAATCTTGTTTGTTTCTTTGTTTTGTTTTGTAATTGTCTTGAATGGAATGAATATTATCCTTTTTTTAAAAAATGGAAGAGCTAAATAAAGTCTCTTTACCTATGATCTCCACATATATCTAGTTACACACTACTCCCAGATACATAGCAGTAAGCACTAGTGTCTTGTTAGTAATATATCTAGGATATTTTTAAAAATGGATGAGCCGTGGTTTACTGGGTCCATGTTGTAGACCTCTAGGCTGCTTCTAATGGTTGTTTTTCATGAGCAGGTAGATCCAAAAGATTATACTATGGAATCTGAATTTTTACAAATCTGATTGGTGAAAATGGCATTTCAGTGTAATTTTTAATTTGCATTTCCTGCTATGAACGAGGTGTTAACCATATTTTTGTATGCTTGAGCCTAACCACCAGTTAAAAATTTCAAGGAGATTACAGAAGTAGTAGTCCCTGGCCATTGTAGAAAATCTGGAAAATCCAGAAGTGTTGAAATGAATTTAGTAAGTCCTCTTACTATGTAGAAATCAATATTACTATACTGTGTTTTTTCCTGGCTTGTTTTCCATGTTTATTTACCTGTGATACATGTTTATAATAATTAAGCATACTGCATGTGCAAGTTATCGTTGTTGTTGTTTCTTTTTAAGTTCCATATGCCACAAAGCTATCAATTTGGATATATCGTGGAGACATTTTGAAGGCTACAGTGGCAATCAGAATAGAAGGCTTTTAAAGACTGAGCCTTAGTGAATATGGTTTTTCTTTATAAATAAAGGAAAACTTAGTGTTGATGTTAGGAACTGAAACTGATAGGTTTATTTTTATCATGTTATGGAAATTTAAATGTATGAAAAGATACAACTTATTTTGAAGATTTAGTATTTTAAAGAATTATTTCAGCTGATTTATCTGCTTTGCATAGTACTAATTTATTTAATTAGGAATTGGATAAAGCTAGGCACTGTATCCTTTGTATTTGTATCAAGAACACTATAAGGAAGTTGTTAATCACCATTTTCCAGATGAGCAAAATGAGCCTGAGACTCATAAGAATCTTAGAGGTTTAGTGAGTTGCCTGTGGTTACATAGTAGATTTAGGTGGGTTCAGTATTTAAAGCTTTGTCTCTTTGTTTTATAGCCAAAGTTACATTTATTTCATTTTGCTATTCTATGGTCTTACATGGTTAATTTTCAGAGATGAGTTTCTTTAGTAGCAGTTAATGTGGAAGGTCAAGTGATTTCAAAATGAGAGGTTTGTGATTATTTGGATGAATATTTGCAGTGTTTTTTGTTGTTTGTTTTGTGTACTTAAAATCGCAGGCCATTTGGGTAGTTCAGAGGGAAGCTGAACAGCTTAGTGAATTTCACCCAAGTGTTTTTTTGGCGTGCTCCTATTAAAGTTTTTTACTCAAAACCATTAAGAGCAAGCCATTTTGGTTATCTTTTTATGCCTGTCGGAAAATGAGATCCTCCAAACAAAATCTAAAGTATTGACTCTAACTTTTGACTGAGACTCACAGTAAAAGTCATTTTACATTGCAACTTGGTATGTTCATACTATTATCCATGTGTAAGACACTAAAGCCAGTTCAGGGTGAACGGAGGCACAAGTTCAGAGAAGAGAAAGCTTTGTATGTTCTGGCCAGTATATAGGGTGTGTATAAAGAGGGAGATGGGTCAGGTGAGACTGGAACAGCAGGCTGAGCCTCCGTGTATCATACTATAGATCGGGGAGCCATCAGAGCTTTTCAGTAGGGATTTTTACAAAAAATGTCCTGTCTAGTGAGAATGTTGACGACAGACTATGTAGGAAGTCATAACAAAAATTTGACTCCTTATGAGGTAGTAGAATGGAGAATAAAGAGTAGATTGGAGTTAGAATGTTAATATTACTGATGGGACATAGGAGGGATTAATAAGTATAGGAGGAAGGTGTGAAATGGTTTTGGTTTTGAATTCGTTGAATTTGGGATACCAGTAACATATTCATTCCTCAAGTGGAAATGACCACTAGGTTAGGATGGGAAACATAGTTAGGATTGTCAGTGTATTACAGGTAATATTAGAAGTCAGGAGAGTAAATAAGACCAATCAGGATAATGTTCTTAGAAATGTGAATAGATGCATTGCCTGTGCCGTTTTCCAAATATTGTCTGGGAAACCTGGAAGGTTCCTGAAACTCAGAGGTCCTGGGATTTTCTTTATATACTTCCAACAAAACAAAAATAGTGCAGTATATTCAGAATTGAAACCGATAAGAGAATCCAACAGTCTTCTATTAAGCCAGACATTAGAGATACGCAAAAATGAAAAACGATGTATTCTTCCTGCTAATTTTTTCTTTCTTCTCTTTTTTTTGTTTGGAAGATGTAATTATTTTTCATAGAAAATGTTTTTGTTAGCATAGGATGGGTTTTTATTGTTAGGAATTGATAAATACTCTAAAAGTTTTTCAGTTTTAATTTCCTCGTATAGTAAAGTCTGTTAGTTATTTGGCATCCTTGATTATTTTAAGAGTAAAAAGAAGTCCTGAGATCAGAGTTCAAAAACTGCTGAATTGGCCAAAAATGTTTGTATCTTGATTTTAAAGTGGAAGCAAGTTATCCATTTCACTGGAGTGAATTTGAAAAGCTTTGAACATTCTTGCCTTGAGAATTCTAAATGGTTTTAAATAGCTTTAATTGAACGGTAAATGTTTGTTTGAATTTCATTTTGTTTGGTCTTATAAAGTGCATTTTGCCTTTGCAAAAGGCTTGCTGAAATGAAGATAAATATATAAAACTTAGCTGGAAAACCACTTAAACTTTGGTTTGTGGGTTTATAGACCTAGAGAGACCCTTCTCTTTTAGGGTAGTATTTATTTCTGTTCATTTTAAGTCCTTTAAAGATACACATTGTTAAGTTCTTAGAGAAGTGATATAGTCACCCCTCTCCCCTTTTAGATATTTGTAAATGAAAACAGTTATCCCCAAATTGCAGAAGTAACCTAACTAAAATGTGGCAATGGTACGACAACCAGTATTCTTCAAGTACCTTTGTAATCTTTTACCAAAACAGTCCCCACTTGCATTTTCTGTGGCATTTTAGTTTGACAAGCTTTTGGATGCTTTGATGGAGCCCCATCATGCCTTTAATGCAGTGGATTCCCATTTAATGTAGTGATTACTTAGATTTTTCCCATGGTTCTTAACCCAGGTAAGTGAGTGAAGAGCCATGAAATTAGAGGTTCTGTTAGCTTCTGTTGATAATGGAACAAGGGAGAAATGCGCTGTCGTCATGACAGCCAACCAACTTGTGCTTGTTGGTGTTTTTTCTTGCTTTTGTAGGTGCCATTGAGTTTGAGATAGACAGTTATTGAAATTGACTTTTAAGATGGCCCCTAAGGTGTTCTATTGTGCATACTTCTCCCAAAAGCAGAAGAATAGGGGTTAGATTCTGCTGGTTTACAAACCAAATTTGAATTGACTTAAAAGACATAGCTTTATAACCACAAGGGTTGTGATTTCTATTTTCACCTGCATTTTGTAATCCAGATTGTATAAGAATTTAATAATTTCTGAGAAAATTTGTGGAAACTCACATTTGTTATAAAGTAGAATTTTTTATAAGTTGGGTTTTTTCCAGTATATAGAGAAATGTTTAATGATGGAACAGTTGATGCTGTAGAGCATATTTAGCACAGCTTCAGTGGACCTAGCCTGTTCTGGAGTAAACTATGTCATCAGTGTATGACCCCTTCTTGGCTTGGAGGGCTCATGCTATAAGTTAAGAGTCCTAATACTTTGTAGTGTGCCTAATTGATTTTTGCTTTAAATTATTGGAATGCAATAAAATACATGTTGAATATGCCTGATGTCCAGGCAGAGTAGAATTAACTTAAATTTGAAATTATTTGATAGATTCCACAGTGGTGTGTGGAGTACATGCGATCATTACCAGGACCCAAGAGAGGAGTTGCCTGTACCCAACCCAGGAGAGTTGCTGCAATGAGTGTGGCCCAGAGAGTTGCTGATGAAATGGATGTAATGTTGGGCCAGGAAGTTGGTTACTCCATCCGATTTGAAGACTGCAGCAGTGCAAAAACCATTCTTAAGTAAGTACTATCTTTAAAAATGCATACTTTGTTTCTCTACTTTTAGTTTTCTGCCACTAGATAGAGGGCTTTGCTAGGGGAGTCTCAAAATCATCCAAATTTAGAATAGTCCAGAGAATACCTTCTTAGACTTACTAAGTGACTTTTTAAGATGGATTCTTTTTTACCAGCAATATATATAGCTGTTCAAAGAAATTTTTCTTTGAACAAAATTTGATTTTGGTTAAAATTTTCTTTGGTCAAAGAAAGATTTCTTTCTTACTAGCAATATATTTATATAGCTGTTCAGTAGACAGTGAGCTTCAAAGGTCAGATTTTAGTTATTCGGTGCTACTATATCTTAGGTGAAATGTTATAGCATTTAAATGTGATAGAAAAGTGATACATCTTAGTGAAAGATAGTTATTTCTAGAAAGAATGATGTGTGGGATGGGATAGAAATTATTTGGGGCTTTTAATGTTAATTATACAGCTATTACTGTACATATGTTATGAGCTAAAAGGAGGAATCTTTTGTTGTGTAATATACTCTTGGAGTCTCCCCAAAGTCCTTTACCTTTTCATTTATAGCTGTGGTGCACAGTTGACTACCATGTTGAGCTTTCTAATATTTTCTTTAACTGTCCTAATTTTTTTCTTCTTATACTGTATTCTGCATAAGTTGTGAGATATGTTGCCTGATGGTACTTCTTTTGAAAATCTTCCCCTTTTGTTGCTTCCTTTTATTCTGTATATATGTGACATTTAAATCATTTTTTAAAAATGATTTCTTTGTCACGATGTATTCTCCCTGAGGTTTTTTAAAAGACAATTTTGGAACAAAATGTTACATGGGCAGTGAAATGAGTCATTGGTGGCAGAAATACATAGTCTTATGGGGGAAATAATGTATTACAGAAATTTTCAAATGAATGCAGAAGTACGATAGTATAATGAACTCCCACCTGTTTCTCCTGCATCTTCAACCATGGCCTGTCCTGTTTCATCCAAATCCCAACTTTTCCCTGTCCCATATAATTTCAAGCAAATATTTGACATTATATACTTTCATCTCTAAATATTTCAGTGTACGTAGGTCAAAGATGGTTTCTTACATAGCTATGATATATAAGATGATATATGATATATAAGATATATATGATATATTCATAACTTTAAAAATTTCCTTAAAATATCCAATCATTCTTCAAGTTTCATGTCAGTTTTTTCTAGTTTCTTTGATAAGTATTATTAGAACTTCAGGTTAGGGGCGCGTGGGTGGCTCAGTGGGTTAAAGCCTCTGCCTTGGGCTCAGGTCATGATCCCAGGGTCCTGGGATCGAGCCCCACATCAGGCTCTCTGCTCAGCAGGGAGCCTGCTTCCCCCTCTCTCTCTGCCTGCCTCTCTGTCTACTTGTGATCTCTCAAATAAATAAATAAAATCTTTAAAAAAAAAAAAGAACTTCAGGTTAAAGTATCACTGTTGTTTCTAATAGCAACTGGGCAGTTGTTTATTGAAATCAGCTTGTCTTTGACTTTAAGGCATGTTTTTGGTTTATGTCTTAAGTTTCATTGAGTATGTCTTTTTTTAAATTTTTTTTTTTTAAAGATTTTATTTATTTGACAGAATCAGAGACAGTAAGAGAGAGAACACAAGCAGAGGGAGTGGGAGAGGAAGAAGCAGGCTTCCTGCTGAGCAGGGAGCCTGATGCAGGGCTCAATGCCGGGACCCTGGGATCATGACCTGAGCCGAAAGCAGATGCTTAACGACTGAGCCACGCAGGTGCCCCTGAGTACATCTTTTTAGTTTAGTGATAATCTCATTATTGTTCACTTGTAATTATGATATAACTGATGAAGGAGTTACATAAAATCATAACTTAAGATTTCATACTAATTTAATATGCAGATAATGTCAAGGACTTGAGGACAATAAAGGGCAGATTTTACTCACTTTTAGGAGAAATAATTATTTTGACATTTGATTCACTAAGTATTGAATATTTCTTGGCAAGCCACATTTGAGCAGGGAAAATGGAATTTCGAATAGGGCGAGGAAAGTTACATGTAATACTGGGTCAGAGAGTGTGTGTGTCTGTGTCTATGTGTGTTAGTGTTAGGAAGTGGTAGGCTTTTGAAAAATGTATGCTTGTGAAAGATTTTGGTTCAGTTAATAGGGAATGACAAGTAACATATAAATAGATTCAATAGATCAAAATGAACGTATTTTTGGCATTGTGATGTTTTCTTATGTGAAATGGTTCCCAGAGGCTATAACTAAACTTTAAACAAAAAAGCACACTTATTTCTGGACAGGGCTAGCTTACTGGGATATCTTCTAGAATCTGAAGAGCTAGAAGCTTACCAGTACTGTCTTTAAGTGATACTAAAATTAAATCCTATTTAATTGTATGGAATGTACGTTAGTTTTGATAGTAGGAATACTTCAAATGGAGTGTTGTATGAATCTGTAGATGTATTTGGTATAGTCCTCTATCATCTCATGTCTTGAGAACCCCAGATATTAAAAAGAGCCAGAACCTTAACTTAAGGAGGATCAGTTACATAGTTAATTGGATAGGAAGAGTGAATACCTAAGACAGCCACCAGTCTCCTCCTTTAGCTGTTCTTATACACAGTTGACCTTTGAGCCACAAAGGGGGTTAGAGCAACAGCTCCCCCCACCCCCTGCAGAAATCTGTGTCTAACTTGACTTCCCCACAAATTACCTACTAATAGCTCACTTCACCAATAACAAACAGTTAACACATATTTTGTATGTTATTGATGTATTATCTACCATATTCTTACAGTAAGGTAAGGGAAAAATCATAAGAAAATAATTTATAGTCCTGTACTATATTTATTGAAAAAAAATCTGTATGAGTAGATCTGTGTTGTTCATACCTGTGTTCAGGGGTCAGGTGTGGTTATAAAAATGCCTAGGAATCCATTATTCTGCCCAAAAAAAGGCTTTTAATTTTCATTAAGAATGGTAAAGAGGACTAACTTCTGAAAATTCTGCCTGAGGGACTCAGAATTCAACCATACTCTTTGATTTCATTGTTGACAGTAAACAAATACTTTTTTACTAAATTAAATTTGTTTGAGAGTACTTTAGTTAAATCAGTGTATCTTTAAATCATCTCTATTCATGTTAAGGGCCCAAAGGTACTTTTTCTGGTGTTTGGGACACATACCCATAAATTCTAGATTCTAGATCTAGTATTGTGCTGTTTTCACAGAATTGGATCTAGTATAAATTAGTGCACTCTCTATCAGACTAGCCTTAAAAGTCTGTCTGTCCAGTCCCAGTAGACAAGTTAGTTTTCAAACTGCCACAGCTGTAAATCATTTTTAAATTTCATTTGTTGTGATTTTTGCTGGCTCCCATCGCTTTTCTGAAGTATTCCTTTTACAGTATGCTTAACGTTCCTTTTGCCATTTTGGCTTGGAAATTACGAAAAAAAAAAAATCCAAAAAAACAAGATAGCTAAAGAAGAGCACATCCGTCAGTGGAAGATGTTGCCAAGTTTGTGACTGGTCAGTGAAAAATATCTTAATTCACTTTAAGGAAGAAGAGATGATACTCTTGCAGGGGATTTTAAGAAGCACTTCGGAGTTCTGACAAATTTAAGAAATCTGTTCTTCATTTATTTTGAGGGAGCTGATAATTTTTTTATGGAATAAAACAGTATGAAAGTCTTGAACCTTCAGGGAGACATAATATTTGATGTTGGTAATTTTGTACCTAATTAGTTATTTTCTTTTTGTATCTTCTCCCCCAAGCTTCAGAATTCTGAGGTATTTTGATATTGAGGGAACCCAGTGATTTACATAAGTAATGTTTAGTTTGTTGTAAAGTTAGTTAATTGAGTGCCTTCTGTGTGTTGGACAGTGCTAGCTAGATACTAAAAAGCCGATCTGGTTCTTGTCCCCATAAAGTAAGTGCAATTTCACATTGTGATTAGGCTTCTGAAAGAGAATACCGGGTTTGTATGAAGGCATGATTTGGAAATTCAATTTAGATTGGAAAAGAGAAGATGAAATAAAAGCCTAAGTTGAATAATGGTTTGCCAGGGTAGGGATTGGGGTACAGGGAGCAGAGCTTTCTTGGCAGATGGAACAGCATTTTATTTATTTTTTTTAGATTTTATTTATTGATCGGGGGAGGGGCAGAGGGAGAGGGAGAAGCAGACTCCACTGATCAGGGAGCCTGATGCAGGGCTCGAGCCCAGGACCCTAGGATCATGACCTGAGCTGAAGGCAGACACTTAACTGACTGAGCCACCCAGGCGCCCATTGAGCAACATTTTTAAAACCTTTTTTTCTGAAGGGGGGAAAAGAGTTTACTTGAGAAGACACTGCAGTTTGTGTATTCTTTCAAGTATCCAAATGATTTGTGTAAGTCAGTATTTCCATGCCTCATCACTTGAGATGATACAGGACTGGTTTATGGACAGTATGGATAATTAAAGATTGGTTTCTTTCTTTTGCCTAGTTGGAGTATAAACTCTTTGGGAGACAGAGTTTTGTCTGTATCTGTATACTTGCCTTGTGCATGGAACTTCAAAAACAAAAACAAAAACCTGAGATGGAAAAGGCAACAGGAGAGTGTGAAATTTGTCAATATACTGTAGATTGTGGGTGAATCTTCAACATAAATGTGAAAAACTGATAGGTTTCCAAGAAAAGGCATTTTCCTTGATTTCTTGGTGGAGACAGCATGATGGTAGGGTGATTTGGTGTATATAATTTATAATTTGGTTTCTATTCTGGATCTTTTGGTTTTGGGCGTCAGATTCATTTCAATTTTGGGATGGGTCAAAGGCTGAGGAATTAATCTGGGGTAATGTTTATGAAGCAAAGGTGGTGTAGCTCTTTTCTTCAAGGATGCATGTTTTGGAAGACCACCATCCTGAGTTGTTTATGGTATATATAGCTTCAGGACAAGCTGCTGGGAAAATCTAGAAAACTTAAGGACAGGATATAGTTTAAATCTATAATCAGGTGATAAAGGAGAAATGAACAGAACTTGGGGTCTCAAGGTATGATAAACCCCTTGTAAAGTTTGAGGGAGAAAAGTTTTGAACTAACCAGCCAAAGAAGTGCTATTACCCACAATACGAGTCAGACACTTTCCACATTTTTTTATTTCCAAAAGGCAGTCTAGATGAGAAGATGGAAGAAAATCTAAAAATATTTAATAAATCTGAGATTCCAGTACAAACACTGCTACAATAAGGAGTTGGCTGGTACAGGACCTTTAAGGTTGACACTGGGGAGAATTTACCAGACATCGTTGTAGTAGCTTCTCATAGCGGATTCTTTGGGGCTTGAGTTAGAAGCACCAACTGAATAAGGACTATTTAGAGATTCCACAGTGGGTTTCCAATAAGGCAGCCTTATTAAAAAGTAGATGAGTTGAGAAGAGAATCAAAGGGAAATATATCCTAAGCCACAGACAAAGATTACAGGGCTGGAGTTGTGTCCTAGCTTTGCTCCTTATTAGCTGCGATCTTGGCAATGTTAATTAGCCTCCCTGTGCTTATTGCTTTTTCAGAAGATAGAGCTGATAATAACTACCTCATATGGTGGTTCTGAGATAAAATACGTTAATTTGTGTACAGCCTTTAGAGTAATTCCTGTCGTCCAGCAAGTGCTAAGTCAACATTTCTACTTTTGCTGCTGCTGATAGCGGTGGTAGATTTCCAGTTTGAGAAATTATTGGATCTTATTAAGCAGTTAACCTAGTTAATTAAAAAGAGACATAAAAACAGCTTAATAAAGTTCTTTTTAATGCAGCACTTGAATTACAATTTGGGGGTTTTAACTTGAATTAAAACTTGGGTATTACTTGTCACTGTGAAATGAATGAATGAATCCAAATACTCTTTTAGGGCTGGAGGTAAGCCATGGAAATAGGCCTGGTACTTTAAAGACCATTAATTACATAAACATTAATTATAAACTAATTGATTGAACATAATGTAGGCTTTGTTCTAAATCAGGTATAGCACTGGGGTTAGATAAGGTAGTTTTACTAAATCTTTAGAAAGGCGTAGTGATAAAGAACAAATATGGTTATTTACCACTTAAGCATTTTCTGTCATGCTGAAAACTCATCGTTGTCACCTTAGAGTTAACTTGATTTCCTAAAGGTATGCATATATTACATTTGGTCTATGTGTTTATACTTAAGTACTTGCAAGGGTTTAGTTCTAGAAGGCTCTTTGTTTATAGTGCTTAACATCTTACAAAATATTAAATAAAACCTATGCATTTATACTAGTTTTCTGTGAATTTTGTTCAGGAGTGGACAGTCTATTTTGAAAAGATAATTTGCCTGTTCTTAATTTCTTAGGTATTTCTTTTGCTTGATTACATAGCTAACTGAACCATACCAATATATTTTAGCTGTTTGCCCAGATAAAGCTGTATGCTTTGAATGCTGATCTCAGAACTGTGAGGCTGTCTGTACAGGTTATATATAAGTGGGGTTTGCGGTTTTCTGTTTGCTTTCTTTTTGTCCATTTTTTGGTATTAGAAATGCATTGAAACACTGTAGATTCCAAATTGTTCAAAATACTGTGTCGTACCTTTCCATGTGACTGTTCACATCTAGTAGTTTGTTCTTTGTAACCAGTACTGTGTATAGGTTGTTGTGATTCTAGTAAGATTAGTGTTGTTTAAATATATCAGTTGAACTTGACCCTATATAAATGTTTGCTTATCCCTTTACAAATGAAAGGAATATTAAGTACACAAAGGAACTGTGTTAGTGTCACTAGTTCTTCTCTGACTTGGTTGGGGACTTTAGCTGTGAGGCAATTAAGAATGTAGTTTGATTCAGTCACATGAATTATATAGATGATTTCACAAAGGAGAAGGTATTTCATCTGAGCTGAGAAGGGTGGATGGACTTAGATAGGAGATTAACTCAGCTAGGTTTTAAGTAGAGTAAGAAGTTCCTAAGCTACCTTAAGTTCACATGCTTAATGTCTCAGTGATTTTTCAAGGTACCCTACACCTGAAGAAATGACTCAGAATTCCATTTATTTATTGGTTTGGTCCTAAAAACTTAATTAAGTAAATATGCCCTAACAACTTAGTAGCCTTTAAACAAATACCACACATACATTGGAATCAAGATTTTTTTTTTTAGATTTTTATTTATTTATTTGACAGAGAGAGATCACAAGGAGGCAGAGAGCAGGCAGAGAGAGAGGAGGAAGCAGTCTCCCTGCAGAGCAGAGAGCCCGATGCGGGACTCGATCCCAGGTCCCTGAGATCATGACCTGAGCCGAAGGCAGAGGCTTAACCCACTGAGCCACCCAGGCGCCCGGAATCAAAATATTTTTATTTCATTCTTAAAGCACCATTATCTACTAGTGTGATGTCAGTTTCTTAAACTATGGAGTTGAGTTGGACGCTGCCACCTTTATTTACTGCTCTACACTGATAATTTGCCTTATATTTGCTTTTTGTTAGAGTGACTATCAAAAATTAAGCCTTGCAAAGATAGTGTCTTTGAAAGGAATACACATAATGAAGTACCTCTGCTAGTGGTTCTGTGGCATCACATGTCAGTTATGGAAAACGATAATATAAATTGTTTTGAATCTTAGGCAAGAACATAGTTATTCTCTGGAAATAGGGTATCATTTAACAAATTGAATCAATTTACTGTAGCAAGTTAAGTGACCTGTTTATACCCAAAGAAGGAAGTAGTTTACTCTTCTCTTGACTGGATATATAAATAGATGTTAAAGTTCTACAGTAATCTAAACTTAGACTGTGCTAGGGGATTATAAATAAACTGTCCTTTAGGCGATCTTATTGAACAACCAAATACCTTGTTTTGTTTTGTTTTGTTTTGTTTTTTTGGACATAACTTCGTAGAACTATATAAATTGAGAAATACAATGCTAGCATTACAGACACTGAAGACATTAAGTTAGTGATGAATCCAGAAATAGCCAGATCACCTAAAAGAGGTAAATGATTTCATTTTTAACTGACTTATGTATTCTTTGATGATAGTTCTTTATTTTTATGCTTATGGCATAGAAATAACTGATACTGGAAGAAATTGTTGGAGGAAGGTAATTTGATGACTATCGGTACCTACTGAATAACTATAATAGCATTCTCTGTGAGCATTTTTAAAAGTTGGTAATTGACCATTTCATAATGTTGGCATTGTAAAGGATGGGTAGGGTGTGGGTGTTAAGGCTTCACTATTTATAGTAGTGAAAAGAGCTGTATTTTATAAAGTCAGTACACTATATATAGTTTTTTTCTAATGAAGTTCTTGGTAAGTGCAAGCTGTTTTAGCCTTGTCATTTCTGTTTCTTTTACTGTTGTCATTCAAAAAGTATTCTACTGATAGGGCTGCTTTTAAAGTAATTGCTACACTCATCGTGGGGCTCAAACTCACAACCCTGAGATCAAGAGTTGCATGCTCAAATACCTACTGAGCTAGCCAGGTACCCCATCTACTGATAGGTGCTGATTTCACTTATATTGTTCTAGAACAGTAAATATAAAGTTGCCTTACTCTTTTTAATGACTGTATAGTTTGTTTTATTCTATTGATGGGCACTCAGATTTGCATTTTTGCTATTAAAAACACTTGCTATTAAAAACACTGGGTGGCTTAGTCAGTTGAGTGTCTGCCTTCTGCTCTGGTTGTCATGTCCAGGTCCAGGTCCAGGTCCTGGGATTTGAGCCCTGCTCAGTGGGGAGTCTGCTTCTCATTTTCCCTTTCCTTCTCCCCTCCCCCCTGCTTGTGCTTTCTCTCTCTCTCAGATAAATAAAATATTAAAAAGAAAAACAGGGGCGCCTGGGTGGCTCAGTGGGTTAAAGCCTCTGCCTTCGGCTCGGGTCATGGTCTCGGGGTCCTGGGAACGAGCCCCGTGTCGGGCTCTCTGCTCGGCAGGGAGCCTGCTTCCCTTCCCCTCTCTCTCTGCCTGCCTCTCTGCCTACTTGTGATCTCTGTCAAAATAAATAAAATCTTTAAAAAAAAAAAAAAGAAAAACATGTGCTGCCCTTAGTACCCTCCTGACAAAACCTGGTACACACATTTTTTTCACACATTCACACATATATGCCTGAAATGAATTCCCTACAAATGAAATTGGTTGGGTTACAGGGTTATGTTTGAATTTTAATAGATTGCCAGATTGCCTTTCATAGAGATTTATCTACTCTGACCAGTAAGGAATGAGCAAATGAATGTTTGTTTCTGTATCCTTGCCAGCACTGTATTGTGGAACTTTTTTTTTCTTTGTCATTATTGTAAGTGAAAAATGGAATATTATGGTTTTAATTTGCATTTCTTTTGTATGAAATTGAGCTTTTTACATGTTACTTATGAGCCATTTGTGTTTCTTTTTAGGCTTAGAGTAGTGCTTTTTTCATTTTTCCTGAAGTATTGCTATCTGCTTGACAGTTATTTGTAAGGTGCTATTTTAAAATGCATCCCAATCCCTGAGAAGGTAAATTTGAAAAAAATGTACAGTATTACAGGATTAATGAAACTTAGTGTTTGTCCATCTTTATGTGGTTAGTTGGCTTTTTTTTGTATTGATTGTAGGAGCTCTTAACAGAATTAGCATTCTGGTTATCGGTTGCAGTTTTCTTAACAAAATTGGCCTTCAGGATTTAAGTTCCAATTTTTACTCACTTTGCCATGTTTCTTTGCTTTGTTTATCACACTTTATGACATGTAGAAACTTGAATTTTATATAGGTGTTTTGAATTAATTGAAGAAAATGTATTCAGTTATTGAACAATTATTTGAATCCATGTGTTGTATTTTTGTTTTACACATCTTTGATCTATATGAATTTTTTTAAGGAGATAAAAGGTTTGAGGTAGGGATTTAGGTAGGTTCACACTCTATGTCTCTCAACACATTCCTACACCAGAGAATGTAACACTAAGTTATTGGGGATTATTTCCCCATGTAGGCACAGTTGTGCATTAGTTTTTGACATCCACTTAAGTTATGAATAATCTGATACAAAGTTTGTTAAAAATTTCGGGTGTGCATTTTGGGAAACTTTAACCTATGTATCTATTTTCTTTATGATTTTTTTCTTTGAACCAGACAAATTGAGAAATTTTTCAAAAAATTATAAATCTATGTAAACAGAAAACTAAGTAATACCTTTGTAGTCTGTAATGTTTTATCATACTTTTTTCATGTTGGAATTGGTGATACTGGTCAGGGTCAGGGTTGGCATTTGGCTTATAGTTGTTTTATGCCATTTGCATGTGCCCATTGCAAAAAAGAAATTCTCAAGATAAGTTCATACTACTCAGCACACAGAATTTTTTTTTGTTTATTTTATTTTATTAATTAAGCAGTCATGGTTGAAAATATAAACTGTTCCTGACTTAATCCTCAGGGATCTTTTGCTGCTGTAGGCATCTATTTAATCTGCCTCTGTATAACTTAATTTAGACGAGTGCATCTCAGACTTTAGCAAGCATCACACTCGTGAAAGCTTGTTCGAACAGATTGCTATGCCTCCTCTTCAAAATTTCTGATTAAGCGGATCAGGGGTGAGACCCAAGTTTTATGTTTTTCACTGGTTCACAGGTAGTAGTACAGATGACTTCTTAAGCAAGTTTTTGTTTCAGAACTGAAGAACATTGAATACTAGGGTATCCAGTCAAAGGTAGAGTTTGACTCTCCTATTCAGTTTTCAATTATTAGTCTATTGTTGAAACTTCAAAATTAGGTGATCAAAGTTTTATTATTGTGACACCTTACTTTTTGTGACTGATGCCTTACTGTGGTTAAATATTCCATTAGTACTGTGGAAGGTAGTAAAACTTGAAAATGGCTATGGCTTTTATAGGATCAACAGTACCAGGTTCTGCCTTTTTCTGTGCTTTGTGTTTGGTTACATTTTTTTTTTTAAAGCAGAGGGCTTCATTTATCTAATAGTATAGCAAGTCATCGGGTGGCTTTTCTTTTTTCTCAGGGTTAAGAAGGACCTTAATTTCACATAACACATAAAATTCATGCATAATTTAAAAAGGAAACAAAAACAAGGAAAAACCGTAAAAGATACAGGGGAACAGTTCTGTTAATACACAGATAAAGTGCTGTTCCATACAAAACAACAGAAAGAATCAGAATCAAGTCACTCTAAATATAAAGAAAATCACCTCAAATACTGTGCCAAAGTTGCCGGTAAATCTGATAGTGGCTTAATTAGGAGAAGTGTAGGACCCTTCTGTTTTCCTCCCGATAGCATAAGTAAACAACAGTGACAACAGGTCAGAGGAGTCTCGATGGAAGGACAAACCCAGAGGGGGAAGGAAACCTGGGGGAAGGATAGGTGTGTGGTCTTACTCTCAGCTTCCCCTCTGTTCTTGAAATAGGCCAGGTCAATTGATTGGTCTTCATTATTTTGACATTTGACCTATTGAATTTGGGTTTTAATCCACAGCCTCATCCCCTTTTGTTTTTTGCCAGTGAACATGTCTGTACTTTGGAGCCTCTTAATGTACTTTAAGAAAAGTCCAGTGTTCCTAAAATCAACTGTGTATGTTCATACTGGCACACTTGTAATTTTATCAAAACTTACAGCACCCATAGAAAGAAAAATTTACTGTGTAATATAACAACAAAAAACAGTGCCTGAAGTCTAGTAAATGAAAGCATGCCATAAAGGAATCAATGATTGTGGTGACACATAGCAAAGAATTGTCCCAAAACTCTCAAGGCCTAACAAACTGGAGTTTAAAAAAAAAAAAAGTATGTTTTTCAGATGTTAAATAAGATATATACGAATAGAGACAAGATTAGAATTTTGAGGTAACTCCTGAGAAAGATTTTGGATGGCAGAAATCTGTTCAGTTTTGGTACACACTTAAAAGAGAGCATTACTCAGTGTTAAAGTAAGATAGGTAGGAGGAAAAGGATGTACCTGCATACTTGTTTTGGGGGGACACTTTTATGTGACTTCCATCTGGTACTGGGTTGAGGTTTTTTTAATTTTTTTTTAAGATTTTTTTTTTAAATTTATTTAATAGAGATCACAAGTAGGCAGAGAGGCAGGCAGAGAGAGAGAGAGGAAGGGAAGCAGACTCCCTGCTGAGCAGAGAGCCTGATGCAGAGAGCCCAATGCAGGGCTCAGTCCCAGAACCCTGGGATCATGACCTGACCTGAAGGCAGAGGCTTTAACCCACTGAGCCACCCAGGCGCCCCGTGGGTTGAGTTTTTTTTTTTTTTTTTTTTTTTTTTTTTTTTTTTTTAAAGATCTCTCTTTATATAGAAGATCCAGATATACTTGGGAGGTCTGGCTCTGTTTCCCTGATACAAAAGGTGATGGGCACCTGGGTGGCTCAGTTGGTTAAGCCTCCAACTCTTGGTTTCTGCTCAGGTTATGATCTCAGGGTTGTGAGAACAAGCCCAGCTCCGGCTCCAGGTTCACTCAGTGTGGAGTCTGCTTGAGATTCTCTTGCCTCTGCCTGTCTGGCTCTTGTATGTGCCTGTGCACACGTGTGCTCTCTCTCAGATAAATCTTTTTTAAAAAGGCCATCTGAGGGTTGGGGGTCAATTAAATCAGGTTAGAAAAAGTTTGGCTGACTAAGAGCATCTGCTGCAGTCATTTCAGAGGACAAAGAAAGTAGTATAGTACTTATGTTTTAATATTCTATTAAATATTAATATTTAATATTTACTCAGTAGTACTTTTGTTTTAATATTACTGCTTATCTGTAGATCACAGATGAGCTTACAAACTACTTTTTTTCTGTATGTTTCCAACCCCCACCCCCACACCAAGTAACTTTTTGCTATTGTATTTATATGTACATTTTTCTTGGACTTTGAGGAGAGTATGTTAGTATAGGAGGGGTTCAGGATTGGGGATCAGTACAGTGATACTTAGTCTTAAGGTATTTAACTGGTTTTGAGACTCTGGGAAAGTTAACTACTAATAGTGAATTTTCTACACTAGAAAAGCAGCAATATTGATTATATTTCTAAGAGACCTTTCAACTTTAATTAGAATATTTATTTTAGAGAGTGCATGCACGCAAGTGGGTGAGAGGGCAGAGGAAGAGAATCTCACACAGGCTCCCCGCTAAGCGCAGAGCCCAACTCAGCTCGGGGCTCCATCTCATAACCCTGAGATCATGACCTGAGCTGAAACCGAAAGTTGGTATGCTTAACTGACAGAGCCACCCAGGTGCCCCTACAAATGTAATTTTTTCCGAAGCTCTCTATTACACAAACAGCAGACTTCCTACATTCCTGTGGTGCAGGAGAGGTAACAGTAACATCTCAGAATTAGATCACTGAGAGATGATCAAATGCTAAGACACCTGTTAGGAGTCTGTCTCTGGAGTCTGGAAGTCAGAGGGTTTAGTTGACCATTTAACTTAGTACATATATTATACATACTTTCTAATAAAACAAGACAAATAGTAGTTCCATTAACGTACAATATCTGTATTCTGCCATTTGCAACATTTCCCCTCAGAAAAATCTAAAAGAATGGGTACTGGGCTTAGCTGTGCTTTTAAATGCTTCTACACTGTTGTGGTTGTGTGAAGCTTGAGTGTAAGGAGGAAAAAGATCAAAATAAAGCAGGTGACTTTTTTTTTTAACAAGTTTCAAGGAGTTCTCAAGTTAAAGCCTGGTACTTTTATCAGTTCTGTGACTTTTTCACATTTTTAGTATTTGAGATTGAGGTACATTTTTACAATCTGAGAGTCTTATAAATTGGTAGCGATTTGGTGGTGGTTATTGCCTGTGAATGCTTGAACTTGATCTAGCTGTACATATTTCACTTCAGATAAGTAATACACTATTGTTGGAACTACGTGTACTGGGTTTATTTGCTAATTAAAACGTCTTCAGAAAGATTATACTGGGATTCCATGTTGGAATGAGTAAGCTTGGATACTGAGCATGGTGTACATTTGATAGTATTTAAGCAAATATTTATTGTTCACAGAGTGACCAGTTCATTTTTTTTTTCCCCTCGAATGAAAGAACAGACAAGAGCTTTGTGGAATCTGAGGAAGTTACTCACAAGCTGATGAAACTGTATTGTGTTTTGCTACTGAGATAATGGGCAAAAGGATTGCCTATTTCATGTCAGTAATTAACAGCTGAAGTCAGGAGAAATTACTACATGTCCTCAAATAGATCAGAGATATTTCAAAGCAGCTAGAGGCTATAGTGTAGCTGATTCATGCACTATGCTGCACTGTCGTTAAGCCATTGAATCATATTTTAATTGGCACTGTTTTTTTCTTTCATGGTCTTAATATAAAATAATCTTCAGGTAATTCTGTATTAATTGCAGAAATGTAGTTTACTTTAAAAAATATGGCCAAATAAGAAAGAAGCCTAAAATATAGTAAGGATGGGTTTGTTTGTTTGCCCAAAGTCTTACTAAATTTAGAATTAAGTTCAAGTGAAATAAGGAGAACAGTTCACTTCTGCTGTACATTGTCAATTTAGTGAACTTAACTGCTCCAGCAAATCACATTAGCTAAAAATAGCAGGTTCGTCCATGAAAGATTAGGTTAGACTAATTTGTGAAAAATAAAAACCCCAAAATGGTGAAGTTAGAAATGATGACTTCTCATTTTTATACTGCTTTTAAATTTGTAAATCATGAATTGAATGAACTGTGACTTTAGCCTATATAGGCAGACTTTGTTTTGTCTGTGTGCCAAACTCTAGGGATAGTTGTTTTCTCTTAGTGACAGTAGCAGCCAGAGTAGAATGGATGGGAGGTGGCTGGCCCATAACACCACTTGCAAACCAAACCACCCTGCATCTGGGAGCTGTATTAGCTGTTTTATCTTGAGTCATCTCTAAACCTCCTTTCCCTCTCTGCATTGATTTAGTGGATATCTTTTTCCTTTTGTATCTCATATATTTATCAACATTTCTGTAGTGCTAATGCTGCCCCTTATTCCATGAATGTATTCCTTTTTGTGCTTGCCATTATGTCATTGAATTGGACGGGACTGGGGCAAACAGATGGTAGACTTTTGTGCTGTCTCAGCTCTTTTGAACCAAGGAAGCCTGTTGTTGACTTAAGTGGGGAATTACTAATACGGCTTTAAAGAAATGTGCATTTGCATTGTGGTAACATTTTAGTGATATGGTGTTATAAAACAACTTAAAGTGACTTCTTAGTTTTGTTTTGCAAGTTGAACATTTTATGTTTTAAATTGTTTTTGAGAAACTCACTTAAGTGATGCGTTTTGGCTTTGGCATTTGTATGAAACCATGTGCTCATTATATTCCATAAGCAGATTTAATCTTGTTTTCTTAATGCATTTCAGTATTACAGTCTCACTTGACAAAATTTGATAGTGTATAGCTTGTTTGATACTCTTAGAAACTTTTCTTCATGTTTAATTTTACAATTGATTATGAAACAATAGCACATTTGTTTTGGGAAAAATTTAATTTTGATTTTCCTGATGTCTTTGCATGTCATGAAGTTGAGTTTTAAAATGCTCTAAATGAACCTTGGCCAACTTGTTTTTTGTGAATATAGGTATATGACTGATGGGATGCTACTTCGTGAAGCTATGAATGATCCCCTCCTGGAGCGTTATGGTGTAATAATTCTTGATGAGGCTCATGAAAGGACTTTGGCTACAGATATCCTCATGGGTGTTCTGAAGGAAGTTGTAAGACAGAGATCAGACTTAAAGGTGAAATAATTTTTTTACTCATTTATTTCATTAAAAAAAGTATATGTAAAAAAACCAGGATATATGCCAATCACTCTAATCACCTGTAAAATATCAGTTGTAAAACAAGGAACCAGTAAGTACCTACATTGTTATTTTTATTTGTTTCTAAGGTACATAACTCTGTCTTCATGTGTGCTCTTGGTATGATTTCACTTTTTAGTAATGTATTTTTAAGCCAAATCTTTTCCATTTCTAACCCACCTCCTGTTTTCTAGTGATCTAATAACCCTGCTTACCCTACCCTTCATTAAATACAGAAACCTCAAATCTTTGTCCTGCCCCAACATAAACACACCCATTATAGCTCGTCATGTTGGGTAATAGGAACAGCTATACCCAGAACAAGCAAGCCTTTCCTCAGAAATGTGTTCACTTAACCTAGCTTGCTTGGGGTTTTTTTCTGTCTGTTATATTGCCACTACCCTGGCCAGTGTTAAACCTAAGGACCTAAAACGGACTGAATTTTCTGACCTTTTTGCCTCACAGAGTTTAGGAAGTGCTTCTCTCTCTCTCTCTCTCTTTTTTTTTTTTTTTAATATTTTACTTACTTATTTGACAGAGACAGCCAGAGAGGGAACACAAGCAAGGGAAGTGGGAGAGGGAGAAGCAGGCTTCCCGCTGAGCGGGGAGCCCGATCTGGGGCTCTATCCCAGTACCCTGGGATCATGAACTGAGCCGCCTAGGTGCCCCATGAAGTGCTTTTTTTGCTGTGTGTGTGTGTACCGTTTATTGGAGCTTAGGCTCCTCATTCAGTTGTTAGTATATATGTTATCAGGATTGTACACGGTGCAGAAAGATTCTGGGTCTTAAAAAAATTGTTATCTTAGTATGTTTTTGCCTGTAAATTAAAATTACACTTTTAAAGAGTGTATTTGAAAAATTAATGCTGTCATTATTGATTAAACTTTATGAACTGTTGAAGTTTTTGTTTTGTTTTAATCGAAGTATAGTTGACACACAACGTTATCTTAGTTTCTGATGTACAGCATAGTGATTGGTAATGACAACTCTGCATACATTGTGCTGTGCTCACCTCGAGTATAGCTACCATCTGTGACCATACAACACTATTAAAATACCATTGCCTATATTTCCTATGCTGTACCTTTCATTTGCATGACTTATGCATTCCATAGGTGGAAGTTTGACACTTCTACTCTACTTCACTCATTTTGCCCATCCCTCCACCCCCTTCTGGCAGCCACCAGTTCTTTGTATTTATAGGCCTGTTTCTGCTTTTTGTTCTTTAGAGTTCACGTATAAGTGAAATCATGTGTGGGTTATTAAAGCTTTTAGGAAAGAAAGTCAAAGTGGAAATTACTGTGTTTTATGTTTTATGGGGTGCCTTCTTTTTAAGTAAACTTTTTAATGGATCCTGTAATATGTGATTTACGTGGGGGAGGGGGCGGTGACTGCCCTGTCTTTTAGCCCTACCCCTGAATGGCCTTTTGTGGCTATGGCTTTTTACAACAGTGTAGAAAATCCCTGTGTAGGAATTTTTCTAAAGAAGTCATGCTTAGGGGCACCTGGGTGGCTCAGTGGGTTAAAGCGTCTGCCTTTGGCTCAGGTCATAATCCCAGGGTCCTGGGATTGAGCCCCGCATCCGCCTCTCTGCTCAGCAGGGAGCCTGCTTCCCCGTCTCTCCCTGCCTGCCTCTCTCCCTACTTGTGATCTCTCTCTCTCTCTCTCTCTCTCTCTGTCAAATAAATAAAAATATCTTTAAAAAAAAAAAAAAAGAAGTCATGCTTATTCAAAGTGATTTGGAAGAAGGAGAAAATTTATATCTGTGCCACTGATTTTTTTTGTCTTTTTTTTGCATTTCCTGTTTTTTCTTGTGTACAAGGTTATCATTTCCTGTCTTAATACAGTAGTAATTATACTGTGTATTAATGTTTCATCAATCCCTTTTACATATTATGTAAACTATGTAAACATGTTAGGAACATTTTATGAACTTTGGGTTTTAAGGTATTATTTCATGAAGATGTAGTATAGTTTATTGGATATTGAGTTTCTAATTTTTTAAAATGTTAGTAACTTTTACTATAGCTCAACATTTCTGTGTTTGGTTTTTTTTTTTTTTTAAAGATTTATTTATTTTAGAGAAAGGGAGCATGAGCCGGGGGGAGGGGCAGTGAGGGAGTGAACAGAACTTTAAACAGACTCCTTACTGAGCTGGGGTTGGAGGAGGATCTCAGAATTCTGAGATCACGACCTGAGCTGAAATCAAGAGTCAGATGCTTAAGGGCCTGAGCCATCCAGGTTCCCCAACATTTGATTTTTTTATAATTAATTTGAATGAGGATTTTTATAGGTTTTTAAATAACATATATAGAATATATATTATATATAGAACAGCAACCGTTACTTGTCTTTTTTCCTTAAGAGCATGTAAGAATCCTTGAAGACAACCTCAAATAATTCACTGTTGTTTTTTTTCCCCAGGTTATAGTTATGAGTGCTACTCTAGATGCAGGGAAATTCCAGATTTACTTTGATAACTGTCCTCTCTTAACTATTCCTGGGCGTACACATCCTGTTGAGATCTTTTATACTCCTGAACCAGAGAGAGATTATCTTGAAGCTGCCATTCGAACAGTGATCCAAATTCATATGTGTGAAGAGGAGGAGGGAGATCTTCTACTTTTCTTAACTGGTCAAGAGGTATAGTCATTATTTGCTTCACTATTTAGCCTTTAGCATATTAAATTATACAACAGCTATGAACTTGGCATATATTAACCATGTATTTCTTATCCCAAGTTTTAAAGATTTTCTTCAAGTTGATAGTATTTATGTATGACATGTATAACCCCTTTGTCTCTGTACTCTATGAATACCCTTTTATATGGTTGGTGTTTGTTAATTATCCTAAGAATGTTACATGCTTTTAGAATTTCAAGGTTTAGCGATTGCAGTCTCAGCTTTGGAGAGACCTAAGTGGTAAGTAGTGGTGTGGTAATTTACAGTTTTGCTAAAGCAATAACTTGAACCACACAGCTGCTGTGAAAATCAGATTGTCCTAGTCAGTTAGCTTTTGAGTGACTTGGGTGCCCATTCAGCATCAAAACAAATGTTTGTGTTTTGGTTTTGTTTTCCATGCATTCACTGAGGATTAGAAGCATCACTGAAATTTCTTAGTTAGAATTTACCTCATTTTAAGATACACATATTTTATTCCCAGGTGCTGCATTTTTAAAATTTATTTCCCATAGGTTTAAAGGTGTGCTGTGACATCCTCAAGGTAAAGTTCAGGGAAGAGCTGTCTGGATAAGAAAGTTTCAGAGAGAGAGGGGCGCCTGGGTGGCTCAGTGGGTTGAAGCCTCTGCATTCGGCTCAGGTCATGATCCCAGGGTCCTGGGATCGAGCCCCGCATCGGGCTCTCTGCTCAGCAGGGAGACTGCTTCCTCCCTCTCTCTCTGCCTGCCTCTCTGCCTACTTGTGATCTCTCTCTGTCAAATAAATAAATAAAATATTTAAAAAAAAAAAAAAAAGAAAGTTTCAGAGAGCCTTTTACTGGAGGTTTTCTTAAGAGCTTGTCCTTTGTTTCAGTAGGTTTTATGAATTTTCTAGAATGTGCTTTTCAAACAAACATACATGCAGATCACTAAGAAAATTTGCAGATTCTGATTCAATAGATCTGGTGGAGCCTGAGATTCTGTATTGCTAACAAGCTTTCAATAATGCTGAAGCTCTCCAGGGTTGAGTGGTGAGGTTCTACAGTAGCGCTGTCCCTTCAGACCTTTCTTCAGTGCTGGACATGTTCTTTGTGCTGTTGAATATGGTAGCCACCAGGAATCTTACGGCTTTTGAGTATTTGAAATGTGGCTGTGAGAGGAGGGATTAAATTTTAATATTGCAGCATTTTTATAATTTAAGTTTAAATAACTACAGGTGCCAACCCTTCTGCTTCAGTTTTTGTATGGCCCACGAATTAGGAATTGTTTTTACATTTTTAAACAGTTTTAAGTAAGAACAAAAATGTGCAGCAGAGATGATACATGGATGCAAAGCCTAAATTGTTTTGGTCCTTTACAATAAAAGGTCTGGCCCCTGCCCCAGAACATTTTTTCTGAAGTGTGGCCAGTGAACTGCCTGCTGAAGGGAGGAGAGTTTGTTAAAGCAAGTTCTTGGCCCTCTTCCAGACTTGCTAAAATAGGTGAAATCTTTGGTGAAATATAGGAATCTGCAACTTCAGTGAGGTCTGTGGGCCCTTTTTGTATTTCCTTAGGTTTAAAAGGTCACTGTCCTAGAGGAATGCTTAAACCCACATAATTCCTGTAGTACATTAATGACACAACTATAAACACTGTTGTGGGGAATTGCCCTAGTTCTCCCAGATGGCAAATCAGAGGTCTCCTGTGTGACTGTCTGCCTCCATTGGAATGTGAATTACTTTATTTGTATTCAGTTTCTACAGGAATGTTTGATAACACATAATATACCGGCAGATGCTATTTTAAGAGCTATAAGTGTTGAGTATTTTCCTCGCATTTCTTCAGTATTTATGTGATCTACAATTTGTACCCCCGTTGGCCATAGTTCTTTACTATACAGCAGGATTTTTCAACTTCAGCGCTATTTACATGATAGGTTCTGATCAGTTTTTTTGTTGTAGGGTAACCTCTGCATTGTGACATCTTTGGTCTTTACTCATTAGATGCATAACATTGTCTCCCCCAGTTGTGACAACCAAAAATGTCAGCAGACATTGCCACATGTCCCCTGGGTGGAAAATCATTCCCAGTAAAGAATCACACTTGTTCTTCTGGGAAATAAAACGTGTTGCAAATTCGGTTTTATAGATAGACCTATGTTGGTACTAGTCTTTTTTATGCATTTTGAATGGAAGAATTTTTATATATTTTGTAAGCAAGAGTACCAAATGCTTTTTTGATGGCGTATAAATGGTATTTATGCAGTAATGCAGTCTTTAGTCAGTTGTATTCATTTTGTCCTTTTGTGCCAGGGCTCTAGTTCCGTGCTTCATCTAGAGGACTGCATAGTGTATTTTCTTAAACGACTTTTAAAAATAGCCATTATGTTCAGATAACTAAGCATATTAGAATTTTATCAGAAGTATCGAATGGTCTCACGGTGAGGACCTGAAAGGCTTTTCTACGCTTTAAGTTCTTGTGCTTGATGCTTTGGCAGCTATGCTATCGTTGGGGAAAGGAAGGGAGCAAGCCCCATGGTTTTCAAATGTGTGCTGGAGTATGTTTCCAGTAAAGTTATTGACTGTGATTGTGAACTAAGTTTGCGTATGTTCTGCTACATTTTAAAAATCATCTTTAGGTGACTAGTCTTGAATTTGAAGATCTTTAGGGAGAAAGGAGCAGAGTACCTAATGTATTTTGTTTCACTGATTCTGTTTAGTAAAGCTGACTTAAAGATATATCATATTACTGTTTTTCATATCTGTGAACCTGTTTTATTTTCACGTGGTCAGTTAAATGGTAGTTTCTCAGAATTCATTATTCTTGTTTTCATAAATTTGAATAGCACCTGTAAAATTCAGTTTTCTCATGAAGTTTTAAAATGATTTTTAAGAGCATTTTACCGTTTTGACTGCTTAAACAATAATGCATCTATAGTAATCTGAGTTAATTTGGGAGTAGGAGCGCAGTCTTGGTGAAATGTTGAGAAAGATTTGAATTCTAGAATAGTTTTTAGTAATTTTATGTTAATGCGTAAAATTTGGATTCGTGATTAAAATGAAGTGTGTTGCCTCGTGGAAGTCCTTAGGAGGGCTACACTTCTCAGTTAGATAAGAATGATTATAATTGAAATACCAATTGCTTGTCAGGGATTACGTGAAGGTGTTAAAACCATTCTTTAAGCAGCACCTTATTTTATCTTTAATTTTGCTGAGTAAAATGCCTTTTCCATATGCAGTGCGTTCAGCCTCCTCAAATTAGTGGTCCAAATTTATTTACTTACATATATTAATACTTTTGGAGCTGAAAGTCTTAAAAATTTTTGAGCTACTGTCTCAATAGTTAATAATGCTCATAACTAAGCAACCCTAAGCAGATGGTTGCTTTATGCTGCTGAATGTCAGTGAGCTTTGTGCTCTACTGAACTTGAGTGTTGACTATGGAAGTTTGGTAAACTTTAGGGAAAAATTTGTTGCAGTTTTAAAACTAAGTGTTTAGAACCTTGCTTGTGTGAAAAACAAGTGGTGTGGGACTATTTTTTCCCTCCCATCATTAGGGATCTCTCTATATCCCATGCAGTAGTGATTGTGTTTTAGCTGTATACATATTTGACAGATTGGAAAGTATAAAGTTAGAACTATCTTGCTAAAATTCTGGAATCTGAAAATGTACATTGGGGCACTTTGTTTTCTAAATGAAATCTGGAGGTTTGGAGACTTTGAAACTTTTGTTTTCTAGTCAAATATCTGGTTAAGTTAGCTAAATTAAAACAGTATTCTGAATATTGGCATCAGTTTTCCTGTGTTTGTTTTTATTTTAGAAAAATTAATTTGGAGTTAAATTCAAATCTTTTTTATTTGGAAGAGATCTAATTTTGTATTTGCATACCAGCAGGGGGCATTCTAATCTAGACACAGCATTTAAATGCTTTTTTTTCCTAAAAATACTTGTTTTGTTATATTTTTTTCTATTGGTCAGTGGTATTCTTTCATTTTCTTTTAGAAACTTCAAATTTCAGAGGGAACTATGAACATCGAATCCTTAATAATAATTTTCTACATGATAATTTTCAACCCCCTTACTGTTTTTTAAGAGAACTGCTATGTTGGGGCGCCTGGGTGGCTCAGTGGTTTAAGCCTCTGTCTTCGGCTCAGGTCATGATCTCAGGGTCTTGGGATCGAGCCCCAGATTGGGCTCTCCGCTCAACAGAAGCCTGCTTCCTCCTTTCTCTCCGCCTGCCTCTCTGCCTACTTCTGATTTCTCTCTGTCAAATAAATAAATAAAGTCTTTAAAAAAAAAAAAAAGAGAACTGCTATGTTTGAAACAGAGGGTGAAAAAATTTTTTGGTCTTAAGTATCCAAAGACTTTGTATTTTTTAACATGGAAACAGTTACACTTTGATAAAATCATTTCAAGGAAGATAATTTTAGTTTAATATAATAAAAATACAGGCTACATTTACCTGATAAGAAATTTTTTCCCCTTTTTTTCTTTAATCATTCTGATTTTTGAGTAAGAGATAATTTGTTGATAGCTTCTGATTGGGTGGTGCCTTGGACAGGCTGCCAGATCATTTAACACACTTCTGAATTTAACCGAATTAATGCTTTAGTAGAAGTTAAATTGTTGCTCTCTCCCCATGCCCCCCCTTTTAAGTCCCTTTGCCACTCCCGTAGAGTCCACCTAACCTACCTTTCTCTGTCTCCCACACTCTGAGTATTTATTGAGTCCTCTCTTAAAAATGTAGAAATGAATGCAAATGCATTGGAAATTATTTTCTGTGGCCGGGAAATTTTTGAAGATGCTGTAAGTTATTTGGATTAGCCTTCTTAAATATCTGTGTTGATACTGTAAAGGTGTTTGTTCTCATTAGGCACAATGAAGCAAATCTTCCATATAATCACATTAGTGATACGTGACATTAAAGCCTAATTGGCTTATTTAAAATATCTAGCACATCAATTTCTTTTAGATTGTAAAAATTTAAAAGGTTATGAGTGCAGTTAAATATTCCTCGGTGAATAATTTTAATTTCAGTACAATTTGTTGAGAATTTAATTAGGACTTTTGACTAGAAGAAAAGAGTGTGGAGTGCCAATAAATAGTTGTCTATTTGAGTACAGAAATCAAAATTTCTTCAATAGTTTCGGAAATCCCAATGAAGTTTACTAACTTAGTTTTGATTTACCAAATTCAAAGTAAACTTCATAGAACTAATAAGATTATGATAAATACTTAAATGTTTCAGTGTGTATTTGTTTTGTTTTTACACTCAGTCTTTTATTTTGTAGGAAATTGATGAAGCCTGTAAGAGAATAAAGCGTGAGGTTGATGATTTGGGCCCTGAAGTTGGTGACATTAAAATCATTCCATTATACTCTACACTTCCTCCTCAGCAGCAGCAACGCATTTTTGAGCCTCCGCCTCCAAAAAAGCAGAATGGAGCGATTGGAAGAAAGGTTAGCATTGAAATATTCTCTATAAATGTTTCATTAACACAGAACTGAGATATGAAACTGTTGAATTTTTAAGTACTAAATTACAGGTGGTGGTGATCTGAGATGCACACTACAAAATAATCTGTATTTCAAAAGTAAATAGAAAAAGTGTGTATTTTGGTGGAATTTTATCTTTTGACCTTAGAGTAGTAAGAGCATGTACTGTTTTCCATCCCCCACAGGAAACCCCTCCTTAGTAAATGGGTGCTTGGTTAGGGTGGGTCAAGAAAAGCAGGAGATGATCATGTGTTGTCTTTCTCTCCATTAAGTCACTTGGCAAAAGCTAAGCACTTTTTTCTTCAGTGCCTTGGCTTCTGCCTAGAATTTTCTTAAAGACCTAACCAATTGTCATGTCTGTAGGTATGAAATATTAACTGCACAGATTTCTGATAATAGCATTCATCGTGCTGCATTGCATAAATATGTGGGTTTCTTTAGGGCAGAAATACAGATTCTCTTAGTATGGATGTCTGCCTGGCATAGGAAGGGGCAAGGGTTTTTCTAAACCTGTTTCTGGGCTCTTTGTTGGGAGGGGAAGGGGATCTGAGTTGAAGTTTGAAACAGCTATGCTTTTATTTTATTTTGAGAGCTGGAGGTTCTAGTAGGTTCTTCAAAAATAAAATTATATTGTTTGAAAAGGTTTGAAAAACATTAGTGGAATTAGTCATTTATTAGGTTAAGTAGCTGCTGAATATGAATTTTGGTAAGATTCTTAAGGTTTTTTTGTTCGTTTGTTTGTTTTTAAGTGGATATTATTTACGTCATCACTTTGGGGGATTATCATCAAGGATTAAGCTTTGTGTATACAGACTACTAATATATCTAGAATAAACTAGTCCTTCATGGTAACTGCTGTAAATTCCTTGAGTATATTCCTGTAGAAAAAACTTTGAAATACTACTTAGGTATGATTTATTTGTCAGTTAGATTTGGAATTGATTGCTTTCTAATTTCTATGTTCAGGAATACCAGATTCCCACAACTTTTTCTGCTATTTATTTCAGTCTTTTTGCTAATGTTTATCATTATTGAAAAGTTACACATTATAAAGATACTTAAATATATCAGGGCTACTTATATCTTTATATGGCTGTGTAAGTTAAATGAACTAAATACATTTTTCAAATTGAAGGAAACTACCAAAAGGATATACAACACCAGCCTAGTGGAATGTAAATTAACAAGCGATTGATAGGGGAAAAAAAAATCAGCTTCTGAGATTTTCATAGATCAGCTGGAGTAGTGAATATGACTTTTAAAGAAACAGTGTGATCATAGCTTCATTATGTTGAACTTTCCAATTATTTTTGTCATAGTGCTGTCTGTAAAACATGTTAAAACCTTTTTTCCATTTAAAATTTTTCCATTTTAAAATGTTAAAAACATTTTACTTTATGTGCATTCTCAGCTTTGGGGAAAACTTGAAGTTTTAAGTGATAGCTGTAGTATGTAATTTTGAAGTTGAAATTTTTGACTGAAAAGTGCTTATTCTCTTTGGAATTTTTAGCTTAATTCTGTATCAGTGGATGTGTGTCAATAAAGTAGCTGTTTTCTTTAAACATTTTTATAATAAAGATAGACTGCAGGCAGATAATTTTTAATTTTTCTTAAAATCATGTACACTCTGTATATCTGCATTTAAGATTAGATTTTTTTTTTTTAACCACTGAGCAAGATTTGCCATATTTGTGTGTCTTTTCATACCATTTTTAGGTTACTTTGAGAAGTGTGGGCCTGAGCTTGTTGAAATGTATTTCACAAATCTGAGTTCTTCACTCTGTTAATTATTAGTTTACTGAAAATTTAGTTTCAGTCTGGTATAAGTCCAGTACATGATACATTTTGTAGGATCTACAACTTAAGCCCATGAATTAGAATTTAACTGTATTGCCTTTTGTGTTCTTATAAATCCTGAGGATACTGAGGAGAATTTTGTCTCACTGAAAAGAGTGACTTAGCAGTAATTGGATATATGTGTGGTGATGGCCACAGATACTGAGGGGACCACTGGAGTCCCCAGTGGGTGGGCTCACCTTGGGATCCCATTGTGGGCTTTCAGTTCAGAGTCAGACTAGGGGTCGTAGTGCTGCTTCATCCACTGGTGGTATTTCATTCAGCTAAAACAATAGGATATCTTGGTTGGGAATCATGTTCTCTCAACATGAGTCAGCTTCATCTTAGACGCTGAGAACACTGTCAAACACACAGATGCCTACAAGCACCCATTCCCCCCTTGCGCTCCCCTCCCCCAACCATGATCCCAGGAGAAGGAGGGAGGGCTTCTTGGCATTTGGTTTGTCAGTCTCATGTAGGGCATGTTTAAGGAAAAATGAACAGTTACAGAGGATGATTCACTCATCTAGTCATGTTTTTGGTGCTGGATGGGGAAACTGCCTGGAAGAAGGTAGGAGTGTCAGCTGAGAACCAGAGTGAGCAGAAAATTATTCTGTCCAGGCGCCGACTGGCGCAGGAAGAGCGGGTGACTGGCAGACCCATGGCTCTGACTGGGTTAGACAGCCGTCCGAAGGATTGTTGGAACCGTGGGGAAGGAGGATGGGGAGAAATTAAGATGCACACAGGTTATGTGAGGGAAAGTGGCTGCATTCTGGAATAGGAAGAACTGGCAGTTGGTTGCTGTTTTCCTATTGTCTTTTTTTTTTTTCCTATTGTCTTTAAAAAGAAATGTCACAACTTTGATAATATCCTTCTTATAAAATAAAGGACTAGAGGCCAAGGCTTGCTTCTTCTGTCATGAATTCATTATTCTGCCACTTTATAGTATGGTGCTTTTATTTACAAGTGTTAAACTGTCAGTGACTGATATTCACAACTGATTTAAAAGTACGACGGAATATTTAGGGATATATGGTCTGCTTCTAGTTGTGTAAAACCAGATACGATTTGATTGATTTCTTTGTTAAATTTGTTCTACTATAAAGATAATAGCATAAAGTAGAATGTAAGAGGTTAAAATGTTTGGAACAAAGAGAATATTTAATAGGAGTTTTAAAAATTCTGCCAGAGTAAGTATAATTCTGTATATTTGGATACCTTTTGTGAGGTAGTACCTTATTTGTTATCTTACTGATTGTATTAATTTATGTAAAATAGAGTTTATAATGTGATTTAGGTAAAACCTACAAAGCAGCCTTTTAGTATTAAAGTTTTAAAATGTAGACTATATTAAAGGTAAAGTTTTATAGGCATTGGGGACTTCACTAGCATTCCTTTTACAAATAGTTACTGAATTCCTTTTATGTGAGCTTCTAACACAGCACTGCTGGTGAACTGTTTAAAAATTTTTAATGACCGAGAAAGGTTGAGAATGCATGTATTTTTGTGAGGGTAGATATTTTACTTGTTTTGATCATGCTTGACATTTATTCAGATATTTGAGGTTAAGTTCAAGCTACAGTTTTGTATAAACATTAAAGTTTACTCATCAATAAATTACTTATGTACATCTTTTGAGTACGTCTTACAATTGCTGTTTAATAGATTTGGTGTTATTAAAACCTAGCAACTATTCTTTGATTTTATTTAGTTTTCATTAATTTTGTCCATACAGATAGCTGATTTTTCTGTGGCTTATCTTACAGTTTACTAATTAACATGGCTCAAAGCATACACTGCTCAATAAAAAAGAGAAATGGCCCTTGTGGAGATGGTTCTATAGTTTTAAAGAGAGGCTTAATGATCCACTATCTGAAGATAACTTAGTGTGGTACTGCTGGGATGTGGACAAATAAAGAAGTTAATGTCCTTACTGAATTGGTGACCCCCACAGAGTTCCCTGGGGACTAAAAACCAAACTAGTTGAACCTAAATGCATTATTGTGTCCAAATAGAATTCAAGTAGAGCAACTCAAGTACTCTCAGTTCTGCTACTTTGAAGTGGAATTATTGAAATAAATCAAAGCAGATTTCATTGCAAGGCATGTTATTGAGGGGGAAGGGGATAAATCTAGATAAAGTTTAATCTTAACACACTTAACATAAACACATAAAATGGGCGGTAATGTCAAACTTTTTTCCACAGGGTTTATTCTATATTTAGGGGTTATTTACCTGAAAATAATTGCTTGGTCAATGAGGTTTGAACACTTTTTAAGGCTCTTTGAACACTTATTGCCATGTTACAGTCTAGAAATCTTACACCATCTATATATATTTCCACTGGTCATATGTAGGTCCCTTGACAAATTCAGATCACTTGGTGTTCTGACCAGTTCCTAATTAGATCATGTGCCACTTAACATCTAGAACATACTTATGGCTTGCCTTAGTCCATTGCTAAGTTTTCAAAGGAGCTAGAAGACTTTTACATCTCATTTATTTGTTCTTGTGTATTATGTATGTGTGTTTTCTTTAGACTTAGCTAGTATTACTTCTCCAGCTCTAGTAATAGAGTCATTGTCAGAAGCACCATGAAAGTCATACAGTTACATGAGTTTTTCCGTTTTTTGGTCCATAAACCTACTTCCCATGGCTTCAGAACCCTGCCCTTTTTCTCAAAGATACTTTAATACCTGCTAAATCAGTATGGTAAATAAGTCCTACTCGGAAAAAATTTTATTACGTTAAAGCTTTTCTAACCAATTTACTTTAAGCCTTTGGGAAAAAAGCTTGAAGTAGTCATACTTCTCTAAGGTCTTTTTTAATACTACTGTTTTAGAGTTTGATAATGACATGGGGTTTGCCAGGTTGGCATAATCCTGTTAAACACTTGTGGAATCACAAATCCACACTTCCTTGTAAGTATTCTATAGTTTGTCACACACATATACCCAAAGACGCATGACCACTGAGTAAAATTATTTTGTAAAGAAAAATGATTTTCAAATAACTGTAAAGATCCAGTTGAATCAATAAATTTTTATCACATTAATTGTATTCTGTTCTACAATAAACATGTGAAATGTATTTTTTTTTTAATTTCCTCCCTGGCTTTAAGTATATATCCAGAACTGTAACAGTTTCACCCCAGAATTCCAGAAAACCGTAAGACCTCTTATAAAATCAGAAGCATGTAGCTGGTTCTGTAATAGATTTATAAGGACTTTCTACATTTATTACCTAATTTTATTTGTTAACAGCTTTGTCTTAGCTAGATTAATATGCAGAAGTTATAAAAGGAAATTGAGGTTTGGGAGTCTTAAAACTTTTCTGCTATAACTTAGCTACTTAGGTTTGCTTCCCGGCTCTGCCATCTACTCCTAAATTCATTGCTCCTTCCAGCACAACACACTTGACTTTGTAGAAGAATATTAAACTCAGGATATTTATTCAAATTCACCTGTCAACCTTATATGCCTTGTTTATGTTTGCTTTGGTTTTAATTATTGAACCGTGTGCGTGTTGTCTAAATGTACTGAAAAATATATTTCAGTAACATCAAACGACCTGTGTTTCTTACCCATTTGCTAGTCTGCAGTCTTTGCAACTGCCCAATACAAAAAGAAAGGATTCTGGTTTTATAGGTGAATGATTCTAAAATATAACCCCGTCAGTGGCTCTCTAATAAGTTTTGGCAATATGAGCCCTTTTCGTTTCTTACGTGTGCCTATGGGCATTTTTGCTTACATGCCCTAGTTTAAGCACAACCTTCTAATGCTAGTGTTCTACCCTTTCTCGTGGGAGATCCCACCTTACCATTGCCAACTCACTTAAGTGCCGTTTTCTCGGTAAGTTTCCTTGGTCTTTGCTGTGGAAGTAAACCCTTCTTAAGTCTCAAGAGTGAGTCTTTGGTGTCATTTACACTGTCCATGTCAGAGCTTCCTTTACAAGCTGTGTGAGTAGGCCCTGTATCTGACTCATCTTCTATGTCATTTGCTTACATATACAGGCATTTTCAATTAATGGCACTTTTCTGTTCCTTAAAATCAGATGTTCGGAGGAAAAAATACTAATGAGTATCCCATTTTCTTATTGTTTAAAAAGAAAAATTATGTGACATGTTATTCTCAAACCCCAACCAGTTTCCTAAAATAGATCTAAAGTACATTGTATACTTAACATACACACAACGGTCATACTAGTATGTAAATGCTATAAACGTTTTCCCCTGGCAGTAAAAGGTTCAAGTGATTAACACTTGGTTTGTATGTGGTGACATCTTTGAGACTGTACACTTGCTAAAACATCTGCATTCGATTCTGATGATCTGCCAGTTCTTGGATTTTAACTTGAGATTTTCTCCCCCTATGACCTCCTGTGCGATTTTGTTAAAAATGTTGAGTTTTGGTGATGCAAAGTTCCTTTGTAAATATTTCCAGAAAATATTGGAAGATATACATGTTGCGTGGACTTTGGGTAATAACCAAAATAGTGTTCTGTCAGAGAGACATTATAAGTTAAGCTTATACTGTTTCATCGATATTTTTCTTTTGATGCTATCCTTACGTTTAAATAATCAAAACAATGTGGTTGACTGATAACCTGGAGTAATATCTTTCTTTGAAAAACGGATTTGCTGTGATGGAATAAATGAAATTTTGATTTAAGATCTTAAATATTAATTTCTTTATATTGCATTGGCCATTGAGGATGAAACCTTATTTTTAGTTTACTTACTGGATTGAAATTCATTACTGAAACTTCATGGCTTACCATTATCTCAGTTTTACTTGATTTACAATATAATTTATATACCATTAATTTCTTAACAGGTAGTTGTGTCAACTAACATTGCAGAGACATCTTTGACAATAGATGGTGTGGTATTTGTGATTGATCCTGGATTTGCAAAACAAAAGGTACATACTTTAGTACTTCAGTTGTATTTTTTATTAAATTGGTGTTAGCTCAAGAGTTCTTACTGTCTACTCATTTAGTGACTACAGTTTACTTTTTAGAATTATTTTTCTGTTGTCTTGTGTTTTATTTTCAGGTGTTGGTGATAACCTTTTCTGTTCTTATATGGCTCTCATGTATCAAGCCCATGCATAATCTTTAATCCTAGGGTTCTGTATTTTTTTTCCCTGTTAAGGTTAATTTGGTTTTTGTTGTTGGTGGTGCTGGGTTATTTTTCGTTATTGTTGTTCTTTATTTCTCTGTAGCATTGGCAAATATTTTCGTTTCTGCATTCATTTAAGAAGTATGGAGGTTGGGGGGCTTGGGTGGCTCAGTGGGTTAGGCCTCTGCCTTCAGCTCAGGTCATGATCTCGATCTGGGTCCTGGGATTGAGCTCAACATTGGGCTCTCTGCTTGGCGGGGAGCCTGCTTCCTCCTCTCTCTCTGCTAGCCTCTCTGCCTACTTGTGATCTCTCTCCCTGTCAAATAAATAAATAAAATCTTTTAAAAAAAGTATGGCGGTAGTAATAAGAGGGATAGGATTGTCATTCCTGTAGATTGGTCACTTACTGAAGGAAATCAGAGTTTCTTTTATGTGCCAGGCATAGTAACTGAAAAGCTGTTAATGTTAACCTCTAGTTGAACAGTGCTGAAAACCAAGCAGTTTGGTCAGAGGAAGTGACTGCTCAAGAAATATTGGGGATGTTCTGTAATTCACAGATCTTTGATTACATTTAGTTACATTTTGTAGGTGTAATTGGGAGAATTTGTTGCATGTAGTATTCGTGTTTCTGATGGAAATTTTTCTCTTTAAAGTGGCAGTGTGTAACTGACTTCTTTTGGACTAAGTTCAAAATATTTTTCTTGATGTTCACTCTGAACATCAAATGTTGAAATTGACAGATTCTTTTCAGGCAAAAGCCTTCAAAATTGTCTGCTCTATGAAAGCAAGGTAAAACTAGTAGAACTGAAATTATTTTCAATTAGGAAGAGTAAAAGTGTTAGAAGCTTTGTGTATAATAGGTAAGAGCCTTTCCATGTTAGCTTGAATCTTCAGAATGATGGAGTCAGAATGTCTGAAAGTTAAGGCACAAGGTGACCAATTCTTGATTTCTGTCTCTGATTTACAGCCTTCATCAGTACTACTTTATTTTGAGATTAGCTGTGGACTTTGCATACTTCTGTTAGATTATAGTTTTGTGGTTAACTGGAGGAAAAATTCTTAACATTATTTTCATTCCAATAGGTATACAATCCTCGAATCAGAGTTGAGTCTCTCTTGGTAACAGCCATTAGTAAAGCTTCAGCTCAACAAAGGGCTGGTCGAGCTGGGCGTACCAGACCTGGGAAATGCTTCAGACTTTATACAGAGAAGGCTTATAAAACAGAAATGCAGGTAAGGGGTTTTGCTGTATCCTTCCTATTTGTATGGAAGGTTAAGTTGAATTTGTTACCAGAAGAAAATTGTTCTATTTACTTCATCTTGCCTTTGGCACCATAAGCTCCTTACTTTTTCCCCTAGTGAGATTTATGTTGTAATCTACCAGTACAGCTCTCTGTTACAGTTCTAAGTTGAAGCCTAAGTTGAAGCGAACAGTGGCAGTAACACTTTCAACCCTGTAAAGATAGTTCACAGGAAATGTCTGATTTCTTTCTGGTATTTTTCTCATGTTGATTGGTGGTTTAGAAGTAATTCCAAAGTAAATAGCTAAAGAGGCAGAGAACAGATATGTTTTGTTTTCTGGAGCAAGAGGATTAAGGCATGTTTAACAGAATAAACATTCTTGTTTTTTTGCTAGGATAACACCTATCCTGAGATTTTGCGTTCTAATTTAGGATCAGTTGTGTTACAATTGAAGAAGCTTGGTATTGATGATTTGGTGCATTTTGACTTTATGGATCCACCAGGTATGAATTCTCAAAGCATATTTTAGCAAACCTTTTAACCAGAGTTCACTGTCTCTGCATCTTGTTCATTACACACATACCCCTTGTTTTTTTCTTCTAGTATCATCAGGAAGAGTCTCATATGGTAGCATTAAAGCTAAAAGAGTGACAGCTATCTGAGAAAGTTCTTTTTAATTTGTTTCTTTCTTCGGAATAACTAAATATTCTGGGAATTACTGACTGGGCAGGAAAATCAGAAATTTCCGTGTGTGTGTGTGTGTGTGTTTAATGTAGGGAAATGACAGTTTTAACTATGCAGGAAAATTTTGCAAGTTTATGTGATTCATTGTTTGCTAGATCTCTGTAACTGAATTTGATGACAGTTTGAGTTTTGAGTTTGGTCCACTGTAGAATGAAAAATGAGATGGCTTCTAATAGTTTGTACTTTATCACATTTTTGCTTATTAAAGCAGTTTGTCTAATAGATTGCCTTTTCCCCCAGCTCCTGAAACTCTGATGAGAGCCTTAGAACTTTTGAATTACCTGGCTGCTTTAAATGATGATGGAGATCTGACTGAACTGGGATCCATGATGGCAGAGTTTCCTCTAGATCCACAGCTCGCTAAAATGGTTATTGCAAGTTGTGACTACAACTGTTCTAATGAGGTCCTATCTATTACTGCTATGTTGTCAGGTAATAGAGGGAAAGGAACTAAAAAAAGCCCAGCTCTTCACAGTTTGGGTGGACTTCACATTTGGTTTTGTTTTTTAATATTTAGTATGATAGTGGATTTTATAGTTGGTTTCGAGGAACTCATTTTGTTTCCTAAATCTCTTGTAAATAGATTTATAAAGACATAATATTTACAAAAGTAAAGTAATTGTGCACAAAATATAGTAAAAGCATTGGCTCTCTTGAGTGCGAATAAAAATTGCAATAAGAAAAGAACAAGTCTGAACACAATTGTAACGGAGTTCTTTGGTAGGTTCATCAGTTTTGCGGTTTATTACTGAAAGCACAAGAAGAAATTCGTTCTAGTACTTGGCACTATTAAGTGAGCCTGGGACAAACCCAAACTATCATTTAAATTGAGCTTTTCCTACATATATAAATATGTTTTCTAGTGGCAGTCAAGCAAACATGAATTTCAAAGTTAGTATCAAATAAATAGAAATAGTTATGTGTAATTTTAGGCTTAAAATCTAACCAGATGAGAATTCTTTTACAATGGCAGAAAACACTTGATAAAAGAAATATATCTAATAGATAATATTGCTAATTTTGGAAATTGGAGCATTAGGCTGAACAGATCATGCTGTTTTTAGTTAACAATAAAGCGTAATCCACAAATGAATTATAACTTGGAAATTAGACTTTCCAAAAAGAAGAAATATGATTAACAACTTTACACTGATTCTTATAGCTAAAAATAGAAGACATTTCATGTTTTTACTGATGATCAAAGTACTTTATACTACTAGTTCCAGTACTGGGGAGAATGACTTTAGTTTCAGAGTGGTTTGTTCGTCTTTATTATAACTTAATACCTCAAATAATTCAAAATCTTATTTAGAATTAAAGGATAAATTGAAAAATTTCCTAAATATAAAATTTTGGCTTAGTTTAGATGTATGGTATGTTTTAATGGTGTGAATTTTTTATTTAAGAACTAGCTAAAAATGTTTTTTTGCAGAGTTATGACTGATCAGACTCAGAGCAGATGGGCAGGGCAGTATCGAATCATTTTAATAAAATTGTAGTTTCACTTGCGGAGGTGGTGGTAGGTTGTTGTCTGCCTTTCTTACGTGTTTTTGTTAGATGCTCCCAGTTGGTATTTACCCAAGATTTTAGTTTGCAGAGAAAGTGTGGGGCAAGATTAACAGATTGTCTGTGTATTTATTTGTTTTCTGCTCAGTTTTTATTCTTCCTGTTTCTCTTATCAGGGATAATATATAATTACCATCATACGAGTCTAGATTACTAGCTCTTTAAAAAACTGGTCATTGTGACGCAGTTGAAATCTTCCAACTATATCTCTTATTTGTAATAAGGAGCTCTGCACAACACAGGGGTTTATTAGCACATCAAAATTATGGACATTTATGTGTAGTGGTTATTAAGCATGGCATTTGTGGGGGGGGAATGTTAAAGGGAGAGGAAGAAGTCATGGAACAAAAACAGCTTGCCGAGTTTATACTGCATTGTTTTCCATCTAAATAGTTTTTGAAGTTTTCAGGTCCTGATACAAAATAGTACAATCAAGGGCCTTCTAGGGTGCTACTTATTCCCACTGTTAATTCTGGGAGCTAGTTCATATTTACTTTCACATCTTTGAGAGGTTTCTGTACTTCTATGAATTACCTTGCTTCAGTTACATTAAGCAAGACATTTAATTTATATTTATTGTGATCGTATGTCATTGTCTTTATTTGGCTTCTTTGGTATCTTTTTAAAGGGGAAACTGTATGGGAAAGTAATTTGATACTGTATTTGATCTTGTTGTTGATTATTCCCATTATCTTCTATCTGGACTGATCATTTATACTTTTTTATATTGACAAGGTTTTAAGAGCTTTAAAAATGTGTTGACAAAGTCCCAAGCTGTTAAGTATTTTTACTTTCATACTGCTTTTATTACTATGGAATTGCTAAAGTGAATTAAGGAAAGTTGTATTTTAAAAATGTAGTGCACGCTTTGTAACAACTTAAAGTTTTATGTGAATTAACATTGAGGCTCTAAACAAATACTGTAGTTACATATTTTGGTGACCCTTGAAATAATGACTGTTTCAGACTAATTGTCAACTTTTTAAATATTGAATTTTGCTTTTTATATTGAGGTTTTGATTCAAATAACAGTTTTTTTTTTAACTTGGGACGTCATTTTCTAATATTTTTATTAAAATGCTGGAAAACTAGGCTGAATATCCGCAGCCTTTTTGAATTTTCTTAATTCAAAGGCGGTTTAACCTTCCACCACTACTGCTATCATCAAAACCCAAGATTTCATGATATTTTTTATGTTTACATATGCTTCTGCTCACCGGTGCTAATAGTGATACCCACCAGTTGGTAATAGCCATAGCACTAGGGAAAAAATTACAATAGAAATGTGGCAATAGACTGGTTAGAAAGTTGTTTTTAGCCCTGCAGTGGGCAAATAGAGCTCATAACTTCCATAGCCATTCAATGGATTTAGTGGATGGCCTTTTGAAAAATTACATTTAGCTTAAAGGCTATTGACACCATAATTCTGGTTATTGGTAGAGCTATCGGCACTGGTTTTTGAAATAAGTCGAGCTTTCTATTTCTAGTATCTTGATGGCCTTCAGAATAGCTGTTTGATGCCTACTTTTAGATCTAGTTAAAATAATCAGGTACTCTGTAGCTTTGAAACCCTCTTGTCTTACAGATGTGGTTAGGTGTTGATGTACCAAATCAAGGTAGTAAACAGTCCAAGATGCAGTTGGAGGCCATCCTGCCCTGCCCTATGCTCTGTGAACTGACCTAGCTAGGCCTTGTTCCTCTATCTGTGAATGCGTGACTCATCGATATGGGCGTTTGTGTTGGGCCCATACCAACCTTGTTTAGTCCCACAGTGTTTTGTTCGCCCCACGGAGGCCAAGAAAGCCGCAGATGAAGCCAAGATGAGATTTGCCCACATAGATGGAGATCATCTGACACTGCTGAATGTCTACCATGCTTTTAAACAAAGTAAGTGTAAATTAGATTGAAGGCACTCTTTTGTCTAAATGTCACTTGCAGCATATAAGATGTTTCTTCATCTTACTTTCATTTATTATCTGTGACAACTTTACATTAGAAACCCAGAGGTACTTTAGAAAAAACTCCTGACTAGCATTTAAAATAGAAATTGTCTGTCCTTTCCAAAGTTGTTTACTTATAATCAGGGGGAAAATACCGATTATAGAAATCTGGAAAATACAGAGCAATAAAAACAAAATACAAAATAGTATAATACTTACCACTGACCTATAATTTTTATGTACCTTTTTTCCCTATTTCTTTTCATTCATTATATGTGAATAGTTTTGTATCATTTATAGAATCTTTAATGCTTAATAATTTTACTAATAAATAGCTCTTAAGTAAATATAAAACTAACAAAATAGAAAAATGGGCTGCAGATGTGAATGATCATTCTCAGGTTATAAGTGGTCCATATACATGAGGAGAAAGATCAACTCTACTTGTAGTTCAAGAGCATTATTATTGAGATGTACCATTTTCTCACCTATAAAACTGGCAAAGGTTATAGAAAAATAGTCCTGAGCTCTGTAGGAGTGGGTTTAATGTAGCAATCCTCACTAGAGGTGGAAATATAAATTGATGTGGTCTTTCTGAAAAGCAGTAGATTTTATGTCACTGAGACCTGAAGAAGTTCACACCCTTTGATCCAGAAATAATCTATGAAGTTATTTTTCAGTGTCCAGTGGACACAGATATAATTAAAAGATTTCATCCCAGAATTATATATGATAGTAAAAAGGGTAGGGGGGAATTGTCTTAATGCCCACCAATAAAAAGCTGGTTCAGTAATTTATGCTATACTGTTCTAGCTTAGCTTTTCTTCTCTCTTCTCTTCTCTTCTTTTACATTTATTTGAAAGAGAGAGAGAAAGAAAGAGCACAGGTCGGGGGCAGCGGGGGTGGGATGGGGGAGAAGCAGACTCCCTGCTGAGCAGGGAGCCAGAATGAGGGGCTTGATCCCAGGATCCAGGGATCATGACCTGAGCTGAAGGCAGACAGTTAACTGACTGAGCCATCCAGTTGCCCTGTTCTAACTTTAAATCGTTTTCAGAGACTGTTTAGTGACATGAAAAACATTTTTCCATTTGTTTGAGAACAAGGAAATACAGTGGCTCAAATTCAGGTTTTTCACGTCGTTTTATTTGTAACTCATTTTTGTTATCTTCTAAAAATCTGTTTACACTCCTAAAATGGTCTGTTCATTTTGGCACATCTCTTTTGGGTGGGGATGAATTTATTTATCTCAGAGTCCAAAAATGCTGCAGAGCCAGTAAGTGGAACAAAGAGCATAGCTGCCAAAGTGCTGCATGTCTGTGTGTTACACATGAACTTCGCTATGAGTTGAATAGAATTGGTAAATATCAGGTTAAAATAAAAAATGAAGGCCAGTACACAGTTGACTTCAGAACATTTTATTTTATCCCTCTTGTGTCCAGTGTACTGATAATGCATAATGTTAAAGACTGTTCCTGATAGGTTAAGTCAATCCAAGAAATACAGTATATTCCTGTGTGTGTCAAACAGGTGGTGTCATGGTGGTGGTGGACTATGTGACCACCAGGCACATAACCTGTTAACTGACGGGGAGGCTGCAGAGGGGAAGGTCTTGAGAAGGAGCAGATTCATGTCCATCTTGGTTCTCAAAATCCTTTGATATCATTAAAATACTGTTTTAAGTGGAAATTAAAAGATTTCTAATGGAGCAGCATGAGTTTTTACCATGTATGTCTCACAAGACATTTTAATGTTCTTTTAAGTTAAGAGATTGTATTATTTTGTTATTTAAGTTCTCTTTAAATAACTATTAAAAGTTATTTAAGTTATATAAGCGCAGCAGTTGGTGTATTTGGATTTCATCAGTTGCTTTGAGAATGAAGTTGAGCTTTGATAGTACAGAACTGTGTATTTAGATTTTAAGTATGAATGTAAAAATTCAGTTTTTGAAATTTGAGTTTCCTGTTTCACGTGATAAAATTAGTAAATAATACTTTTTTCTTTATGTACATATTGGTAGTTGGGAGCTTTCTATGAAAATATTGAACAGTAGGTAATCTATAAAAGCTTTATCCTACCACTTAGTAAGACTAGGAGAAGGAGTGTCCTGAATTAGAGAGGTAGCATCCATTCTCTAGATGCTTGATCCTTGTCTACTGCATGCTTCTCACTGCCATAGGGATGGTAAGCTGTTGGGTGTTTTTAGACCTTTTATTCCATATACTTGTAATAAATAAGGTCAAAGGAAACAGAATGAACATTTGATAGAAGTGTCCCCAGTAGTCAAAGGATTTAGCCTTCAATTACTGCCTGTCATCTTTTCAAATAAAGGGAGCTGTTTAAAAATTAATATCAGACTTCCAGATCTTTACATAATATTTGGACATTTCATATCCCTTTATTGAATTTGGAATGTTTTCACTAATGATTTTTAAATGATGCTATGTTCTATTGTTAGTTGAAACATTAAGCATAGCAACCGTTTCAGATACTGGTCAAGAGGAACTATCTTATCAGAGACAATGACAGTGGCTGATTACATAGAAAAGCTGAAATTCATCTTGATATACTATATGTTGAAATAATACTTTTAAAAAATAAATTTAGAGAGGAGAGCGCGCACGGGCATGCACGTGACCAGAGGGGTGTAGAGGCAGAGGGAGAGGAGAATCTTAAGCACACTCCACCGTGAGCTTGGAGCCCATTGTGGGGCTCCATCTCAGGACCCTAAAATCAAGACCTGAGCCGGAAGTTGAGAATTGGATGTTTAACTGACTGAGCTACCCAGGCATCTCTGAAATAACACTTTTGAGAAACAACTAGATTTAAATTATTTTGGAACACCTTGTCTGCGTGTCTGATTTCACTCTGAAATGATTTGACTTTAGATCTTAAAAGTAGTTCTACTGTATTGGTTAAGAAATTTATAGCTAGCATTATTTTAAAATATTTCCAATTTTAGATTTTATTTTTCCCACTTATCAACTTATTTCTCACAAATTTAGAAAGTACTTGTAGTACTCCCAGATAGTGTTTATCTTGACCACTTAAAATTGCCATTTTGTTACCCTAAAGAGTATTCTCTTTAGGGGATATGAATTCTGAACTTCAGAACCTCAGAAAAGCTATACTTCAGATCAGAGTATGCAAATCAGCTGCCCTTTTCAAGGGCCGCCTTTCTTACTGTCTCAGTGTGGACATTTCCATTGCGTTTCAGCTCCGTACATTGCACCAGCATAAGCGAGGATGCCTCTAAAGCATACTTTATTCTCTTTGTGTTATCTCCTGAAGATATTTGGTGCTTTGTTTTAAATGTCACATGGATACTTATTCTCATTCTAGATGGGTTAATGACTTGAACACATCAGTTCTTTAAAGATCCATTTTACTACCTCACCTGCTCACCCATCCTTTCTGAAATATGGCTGCATTTTGTAATGAGCAAATATTTATTAATATATGTTGTTCCTTTGAAAAGCAATTAAAATGTTGTATGTTACAATTGGTAGAATCCTAGAACTAAGGAGAAAAGAGTGTGCCAAAGATTAATGTATATTACAGAAGCTGCAGAAGGATTAACATAGTTCTGATTTTAAGATTTCCTCCTTCCCCCCCATTTCACAGTAACCCTCTTAGGTTTATTTATCAAAAGGCCTATGAAGTAAATGATGAAGTTTTCCATTGTGACTCTCCGGGACATAAAAATGTCTCTGTATAGTATTTTATATTATGCTGCAGTTTGAGCTCTTTGCTTAAATGAGCAAACAGTGGATTGGTTGGAAGCTTGTCAAGGATTCATCAGTAGAGAAATATCCCTTTGATAATAAATACATGCAGTGAAATTATTTGAAGTGTTTAGCTTTGTTTATTAATAATAATAAGACTGGTTTATTAAACATGAGTGGGGATTCCAGAATCCTTATAAACTACATCACTTGTATTTCTTTTTTTTTTTTTTACTTTTATAGTCTAGCTCTTTAGTTTTTTATTCCAGTTTTTTTTTTTAAATTTTAAAGATTTTATTTATTTACTTGACGGACAGAGATCACAAGTAGGCAGAGAGGCAGGAAGAGAGAGGGGGAAGCAGGCTCCCTGCTGAGCAGAGAGCCAGATGCGGGGCTCGATCCCAGGACCCTGGGATCATGACCTGAGCCGAAGGCAGTGGCTCCAACCCACTGAGCCACCCAGGTGCCCCTATTCCAGTTTTTATTTTAATTCTAGTTAGTTGGCATATAGTGTTAATATTAGTTTCACATGTTCAGTATAGTAACTCAGCACTTCATATATCATCCTGTGCTCATTGCTGTTCAAAGGGATACATTCATCCCTGTGTTTATAGCAGCAGTATTTTAAAATAGTCAACATATAGAAGCAGCCCAAGTGTCCATTGATTGATAAATGGATAAAGACGACGTGGGGTGTGTGTGTATAGTGGAATATTACTTAGCCATAAAAAAGAATGAATTCTTGCCATTTTCAGTGACAAGGACGGAGCTAGAGAGTATAATACTAAGTGAAATAAGTCAGAGAAAGACAAGTACCATATGATTTCACTCACATGGAATTTAAGAAAACAAGCAAAAGGAAAAAATAAGATAGGATCAAATCAAGAAACAGACTCTTAATTATAGAGAACAGCATGATGGTTACCAGAGGGGAGGTGGTAGAGGGAGGAGTTAAAAAAAAAATTGGTGGTTTGGATTAAGGAGTGCTTTACCACTTATATTTTAAATCTTGTTTGTCCTCCATTAAAAGGCACGTGGGTTGCAGTGAAACAAATATTTAGCTCTAGATTTGTGCTCTAGCTCAGAAGTAGTTAAATAAAAATTATGTAGTAGTCATTTGAATTCAGTTTTACGACTTCTACATTGTATTTGGTAATCAATCTAAGGCTGTCCTTCTTTGAAAATGAGGAAGACATGACATTTTATCACATTCCCTCAACCTATCTTTGTCTGTTAGATTATATGAGAAACAACCAGGTGGGTGTTAATGGGTGATGTAACTTCATCAAAAATACTTTATTCAGAATCACAAAATCCAGTAGCCAGAAACCTTAGTGCTATTTCTGATTTTGAACTTCACTATAGATTTTTAGGAAAGTTGGTAACATTGTGGTTCTTTTATAACACTGATGTGGCTAATTCTCCTTTCAAGATTACTTAGCTTATTCTTAATAATGATTTTTCTTTTTAATTAGATAATATTCCTATATGGATAATTCATGTCCCCTCTTTTTTCCCCTCCCTCCAACTTTGTAGATCATGAATCGGTTCAGTGGTGTTATGACAACTTCATTAACTACAGGTCCCTGATGTCAGCAGATAATGTACGCCAGCAGCTATCACGAATTATGGACAGATTTAATTTGCCTCGTCGAAGTACTGACTTTACAAGCAGGGACTATTATATTAATATAAGAAAAGCTTTGGTTACTGGGTATTTTATGCAGGTATGTGGATAATACATGCATGCGTGTATAATTAAATGTTTACAGAATAGTGTTTGCTTTCTATAACAGCCCTTTGAATCTACTTAAACAAGTTAAAGAATGCCTCTGAATATTGATTTTAAATATTATGTCCAGATTTTGGACTGAACTAATAATATACCAAGAAATTTTGTGTGTCTAATAAATGAGTGACAGATTAACTCATTAAATGACAAAGTTAGTAATCCATTATGTAGAAATGGGTTACTCTTTAATTAGCAGTCTTTTTTATGCCAAATGATATGTTGGCCATTTTCAGGTAAGATTAACAGCTATTTCTTCAATGTAAATTTCAGTTCTTATCTTTTGATAAATGTGTTGAAAAGTCTAAATCTAGGTCGTAAGTGGAGATGTATAGTTCTAAACTGTGCTGAAACAAGGCAGTACCCTGGGTGGATCCAGAAGTGCAGTTCACTTTCCTTTTCATATAGAAACTAAAGACTCCAAAATCAGATATTCAGACAACTGTATTTCATTCACAGTGCTGTAGAGTGATCATTGATATTTACAGCTGAGACCCTTGGGTGCTCCAAAAGCCAAAAATGTCTTTTAAGTGATAATGATGAAAAAATAATTTAAAATGTTTCATTTAGTTTTAAGTATGTTATGGTGGGGACTGTACTAACCGAAGTACAGCTGGTCAGGTAAACGTAGTGAACATTTATTTTAAGGGATTTTTTTTTTTTTAAGATTTTAATTTATATATTTGACAGAGATCACAAGTAGGCAGAGAGAGAATGGGGGGAAGCAGGCTCCCTGCTGAGCAGAGAGCCTGATGCGGGGCTCCATCCCAGGACCCTGGAATCATGACCTGAGCAGAAGGCAGAGACTTCAACCCACTGAGCCACCCAGGCGCCTCTATTTTAAGGGATTTTAAACAAATTATGTTTAAAAACTCATTCCCTGGTGGTAAAATTGAAAACAAATCAATCCATTACTTGTGATTGGATTGATTTTAATCATCAGTTCTGTCTCCTGTTTGTTCATTCTCTATTTTGGCTATGTCTGTTAAGCAAGATGTGGCCTGCCTTAAGGCCAGATGAGCTGAATAAATAGAATGGACCCAAATGCACAAAATCAAAATAAGAATTGATTGGTGCATAGTCTGTAGTTGAAATAGTAACAGTAAGAATTTTTATTGTGGCACCTTATATAAGATCCCATGCTCATTAGAGTTAGGGAAATAATAAAGCTAGGTATGAAAATTCATTCTTTAGACACTTTATTCTTAATATTTGTTTAATATATACTAATATACAGTGGCTTCTTTTTGATATATTCTTAAATTTGCTTATAATTCAAAAAAGATTGGTAAAGCCATACTCAAACAGTATAGATTTCTACTTCTTTGAAAGTTAAACTTGGTTAGAAACAGGGCATCCAGTATAGTACCTGGCATCTAGTAGGTGCTTAGTAATTATTTATTGAAGGAAATTGAGTTCATTTTTCTGTTCTTTATTAATTATTCTTCATTTCTGTCATTCATGCACATTCTTCGTATTACTATAGTTTAGAATTGGAAAAGGCATATCATCTGTTTCAGTGTTAGCTCATTAAATAGTAGATAAGTTCCACCAGTTGATGTGTTTGATTATAGATAGAAGAAATGGAGGCAAGAAGCACGTGCACCTTTGTCTGCTCCGTTCTTTTCATGTTATATTTTCTTTGTAGACTACCTTTTGCTTTATTTTTCCGTCTTAATCATGAACGTTCCAGTAATTGTTCATCTAATACACAGTTGCCACCTGGCACTAAGGATCCCACTCTAGATAGATTAAGGCAGGAAGGACTAGATAGTGTATATATAAGGCTCCATGGGCCCATTAGGTCACTGTTCAAACTGCTTAGCCCTACCTGCCCTCGCAGTGCAGATGTGGCCATGGGCAAATCCGCATCCATGTGTTCCAGTGAAACTTTATTTATGGACCCTGAAATTCAGATTACATGATTTTCATTGGTCACCAAGTACTGTTCTTTTGTTGTTGTCCCCGCCCCCCAATTCTTTAAAGACATATGGACCATTTTGGGCTGATAGGCCTTAACAAATGCAGACAATGAGTTGGATTTGGCCTGCAGTAGTTTGCTGATCCCCTGCTTTATAAGGCAGTGATAAGTAAGTGTAGCCCCTGAATAAAAAGCAAAAGTTGAGGCCTGCCTGTTCTAATTGTATGGGTAGCTTTATACCACTTTTGCTTTATAAGTAGCACATCAAGAGCATTGTATTAATTTACTGGATTTTGGTTTCAGGTGGCACATTTAGAACGAACAGGGCATTACTTAACTGTGAAAGATAACCAGGTGGTTCAGTTACATCCCTCTACTGTTCTTGACCACAAGCCTGAATGGGTGCTTTATAATGAGTTTGTTCTTACAACAAAGAATTACATCCGGACGTGTACAGATATCAAGCCAGAATGGTAAGTACCACCCTTTGTTCTCACAGTTTTTGTTAGCATTTTTGCTCAGAATGGAATCTGACTTTGTTGCACTAGTCCTATCCTGGAACTTAATGTTCTTTCTCATCAGCTCAGGATATGTGCTCCCGTGTTTAGGTATGGGGCCTTGACCTGATAGTATGTTTGATCTCTTAGAATCTTTGCTTTGCTAAGAGGATGGTGGGATTGTTGGTATGGGCATGGGCAGGATTTGAAGCCAAATATAAAATTACAGTTGACTAGCTTCAGGAGTGTCCTAGGAGCTATTTTGTTGTGATCAACTCAAGTCTCCTGGTACTGTACTTGAAACAGTCTTTTATCACTAGCTCTGAACTATTTATATGTTGATGCTTTAAAGAGAGTCAGTAAGCAAACATAAAAACTACACGTCTTGTATCTTAGCATATTTGATTTATAGATTGTTATAGGAACTGATTGTGTTATTTTAAGCAAAATTACCACCACTCCCCTTTTGTATGTCTGGTTTTTGGTTTGATTGGTTGGTTGGTTTACCAGAATCCATTCTGTAACTTACGATAGGAGATGTCAGCCAAGAATGGTGGGACTGAGAGCACTAATTTTAGTTGATGTCACTTGCTAGATATTGTGAGGCTTCTTTCCTACACAGATTTATGACTTTGACACTTGTGTAGGACATTACCATTTTACCTTAAATTCTTTGTTGAGAAAAAATTGTGTGGCTAAACATTAAAAAAGATTCAGTCAAGTGAATTCTTTGGGGTGTAGATCTATATTTATGGTTAGTAAACTTTGAGAAGATACAATCATTTGAATGCAAAGATATTTCTCATATAGAACCTGTACTACTATAACCTTGGAGAGGTTGGTCAAAATAGTGTCCTAGAGTGAAGAAATTAAGACCTTACTTTAATATCTTTATATTAATGTGAGAAAGGTTTTTGAAAGGATTTGTCTTGAGCTTTTTTTTTTTTAAGTTATGGAAAGTCCAACATCAGAATTTTACAGCTTGTGAAAGTAATGCACTTCTAAAAGTAGTGTTTGTATGGATTAGGCGTTTGCAGTTTTAATGTTGATTTGGATTTGTAGATTTGCCTTTGTTCATCAATATATTAATGAGTAATTCCTATCCTGTTAGCACCTCTAGTCTTTAATTAAATGATAATTTGGTAATTTTTCCCCCCCCTTCTGGACAGGTTGGTGAAAATTGCCCCTCAATATTATGACATGAGCAATTTCCCACAGTGTGAAGCAAAGAGACAGTTGGACCGCATCATTGCCAAACTTCAATCCAAGGAATATTCACAGTACTGAATTCAGTGCTTAGAACTGAAGTTATTCAGAGGACAGCTTTAAAAGATGAATGAACTCAAAAGTTCAAGTTGTGCTCTTCACGTTGGTTCAATAATGGCCTTTATTTGAAAGCTTTTTAATTTTTCTTTACAGTAAATATTCCATTCTGATTTCATAAATTAAACATTTATGCCTCCCTTTTGTGTTGACACTGTAGCTCATACTGGAAAAGTCGATCAATGTTTTGCAGTTTATTGAAAGTAGTTCTATATATAACAATGTTATAAGCATTTCTTTAGAAATGGTTGAAAATGCTTCTAAAATGTGATTATCGACCATGGTATGCATGATCGTTGTAATTGTTGACATTCCTTTTAGAAGTTGTGAAATGTTACAACTTGTGCTTATGTAGACACAATCTTCTGTCTCAGTACAGAGGCACTGACTTCAATAAAGTCTATTTATACTAATTTCAGCCAAAGCACTTTGATATCTTTGTTCTAGTCTCTCTAAATATGGCTTCTTCTCTTCTCAACTGTGGGGCTTTTTTGTTTTTTAATTGTAAGTATACTATGATTTCGTATTTAGCATCTTTCCACAAAGGCTACTGCTCCTTAGATAAAATAGTCATTAAAGCAATATTTTTAAGACAATAGCATGGTGCTTTGTTAGGTTAAACAAGGTATGATCTAATGGGATAAAAGTGTATGTTTTCATTCAAAATTGGCTCTCCAAGGACTGAATAACAGAAGAATAGCTTTCTCTTCGTCTTAAAGTTCATTTCATAAGGCTGATTTGTTACACATTTTTAGCAGATCTTTTTATTATACTTAGAGAAACCTTCTAAACACCCTATCCTCTGAAACAGATGTTTATTTGTATTAAATTAATAGTAGGGAATGATGTTACATTGTAGATCTTAGAGTTGGATATTTTACACAGTGTACAAGAGTGATTAGTAAAGTGTATTAAAATGTAAACTTGGCTTTCTGTTTCCTGTAACAGGTAGTAGACAAGTTAAAAACTCTTTTTTAACAGCAAATGAGGTGTTTCGTGTGATCCCTCAAGGGACCTGTAATAAATCCGTTCCTTTCACTTGAAGAGTAAATACTGTACTCCTTAATTTCTGGACTCCCTTCTTCTATTCCCCCCCCATACACAAATATTTAAATGCTAAAGGAAACGTATAGGTGTTTTTAGTTAGAGTTTAAATATATTTTGTAGCATATATCTTATGTGGTTTAAAGGAGTTAGTTGGGCAAATTAAAGTTTTTCAGGCTAAATACTTTTTAGTATATAGGTAGCTGTTATTAAATTATGCTGGTGGCTTTTAAGAGTTAATACATTTCTCTAAGTGCCTAATGTTCTTCCCATGGGATAATGTACATGGTGAGATAATATTTAGGTTGCATTTAAATTGGTTAAAAATTTATCCCAGTTTAAGTATTGACAAATTATCTGCTAGAGTTTTTTTATATTAAGAAAGTCAAAAATTTATCCCAGTTTAAGTATTGACAGATTATCTGCTAGAGTTTTTTTATATTAAGAAAGTCTCGGCACTTGGTCAGACTGTTTCTCCTAAGCAGGCAGCTTTTGCCAAAGTATTACGTTGCATTTTTTTCCCAGTTGCATATTTTTATAATCTGACCATTACCTAGTTTTAAATAGATCTCGGTGTAGTGTATATGTTGTTTAATTTTGCTTTTTAAAATTCTGAATTAGACCATTAGGTTTTCTTAAAGAGAAACTTAAGTTGCAGAGCTCTGATGTAAAGAAGGAAGTTTGGCATTTGGCAGAGTTTCTAGGAACAGTGAGTACTCTTTCCATCTTATAAGTGATGAGTGTGCACTGGGAGTGGCCATGGAAACAGTGGAGCAGGTTGAGCTCTTTCAGTCCGTTGTCACGCCCACTGCACCGTTAAGTTTTGTGAGGCTGGCCATATCTGACCAAAGCTTTGAGTCTTGTGCACTGAAGTTTTTGGCAAAAGAATGGCTTTAAAATTTGTGTCCTCTAACTCCTTTTCCATAGGTTTGGCAGCAGAATACAGAAGCAGTTACAATTTCCCTTGTTTACATAGGTGGTTAAAACTACCAAATGAATCCCCAGTGGTCCCGTAGAAGAAAATTAAATTTAAAGATTTTTCCATAATAATTCAGAAAATCTTACTGAAGATTTTTCTGAAGAGGTCTCCTCACTTCTCAAAATAGTAGAGCTACTTTTTGTTGTGAATGTAACATAAGAAAGGAAGGCCTTTGGCTATAAGTTGAAGAAATGAACACAACTTGGGGGAATAGGAGAGGATAACATACACTCTACAATCAGTCCACTAAGCCACATCCCTTATGAGTCATAAGTCCATATGACTTAGTCCTAGAATTTCAGGTTTGTAAGGTAACACAAACACCTTGAGTTTCCCTTCTGAATAATTTTAATGGCCATCCTTTCTGCTCATATACGTTAAAGCAAACCATTACTTTCAGACATCTTAATAGTTCTGCTAGAAATGCTGAGCTGAAATTTTTCTTTCTGACTAATTGTTTCTAATTCTTGCTTCTAGAGCAAAGTTAGTTAAATAAGGATGTTTGTTTTACTGCACGATGCTATTTAGATGCTTAACTGTCCTCTTCCTTTACCCTGATTTAGGCTGAATAGCCTGTTTTCCCCTCACCCTTCTCTTTGATACCGTTTCTAGATATCTTGAACATCCCTGATTAACCTCTGCTAGATACTCTCTGGACCATAGTCAGTTCTGTGGTTTAAACTGGGCAGAGAGCCATGGAACTTGTATTTCTCAGGGGACCAGACATGACATCACTTCTGTTAATGCAGCTTATGATTACATTAACCTTTTGAACCACCACAGCGTACTTTTGGCTCATGTTAATTTTAACATAAGTTTAAGGCATTCAGTTGTTATGTGGTAATTTTGGATGTGACTTAGAGCTGGGAAAAGACTGTCACAAGACCATGGACAGTGTTCATCTTAGAGACCTCACCCCATGCTTTTTAATGCATCTCTGTATTGCTCGTTAAATAATGTTTAAAAAATTTATAGACACAAGAACAATGTCTTCCTAAATAGTTGGGTTAGGAATATCTCAAGTACATTTTTTTAAAGGTTCTAGAATTCTTACAGTGTGAAACCAACTTACACATTGTTTCAGATGCTGTTTTTATCAATACTGAGTTTGTAAGTAAAGTTGACAGGTTTGGTAGGTACATATTTACACAGGAATTTGAATTTTATATTTTTTATATTTTATTTTGATATTAGAGAAAGTCAGGGAGGAGTGGTGTACTAGCTAGTGCTTGGATCTATGGACAAAATGGCCCTATAAGTACACTGTTGCAGAGGTGTTACCCTTCATTGCCAAGACAAATGCATTTATTGAGACCTTGTTGCTGCGGTGACTTCTAATTACTTCTGTTGGTGTACACTGGCTAGATGATGGAAACTTTGCTGTTTGGCTTAACTGAATTTTCTAGCTTGGACTTGGTAATTGCTCATTTTGAGGGTATTTGAGCCTAACCTAGCAAACGCAGTTCTCTGCAGCCACCTCCATTAGCAGTGGTGTATGGAGTGTAGCCCAGCCTGGATTTGGGAAGTTTCTTAGATTCTTTTTTTTTTTTTTTTTTATGAATATGTGGGCCTCTTTTATTCTGTTTTAAAAGATGCTATTTCTTGTAGAGTCTTCATTTGTAATTGTAGTAGGTTGTAGTAAATGGAACCTGATGGAGAACTCAAGTTGTAAACTTGGGAAAACCGCACTTAAATAACTTGGTTTTTGTTGTTGAGTTAAAGTTTTGGATTGGAAGAAACTTGGAAAGGCTACTTTTTACAAAAAGTTTCATGGTTAGGATGGAGATCAAGAAAGAGAAGGGATACCTTTTTAAAGAAAGGGACCCACCTTAACAGGTTGTTAGGCAAAATTTCAACCAATGTCTTGGGAAAGACAGGTTGAGGCCTTGGTGGTGTTAGCCTTGGAAATGAGAAGATTTCCTTAGATTAGGGCAAAAATTTCCTTAGATTAAGATAGTTAAGGAACCTTAATTCAAATGGCCTCTTACGGAGCCTGCAATGGAATCAAGTTCAGGCTTGCGGGAGAGGAGTATTGTATGAATTTGACTGTGGATTCCTTCTCAGGTTCCTCTTCTGTGGTCTATAGCCAGGAGTGATGAACAGGGAGAAAGCTGCCCAGGTTGAGTATGGCTTATGAAGGCATGGAGAAAAGTGGTAAAGTCTTCGAGATCTTGTCATTAAAAAGAATCATTGGGCACCCCCTCAGAGTTGGTTATGCATCCAGTTCTTGGTGTCAACTCAGGTCATGATCCTCTGGGTTGTGAGATTGAGCCCCTTTGTCGGGTTTCATGCTGAGCATGGCATCCGTTTGGGATTCTTTCTCTCTCTGTCCCTCATGTTTTGTATGTGCTGCATGCGTGTACTCTTCAAATAAATACATCTTTAAAACAGTTAAAAGAATCATTGATTGTCCCTATAAACTCATCTAGTACCTGTGAATTTTCTTCATGCCTTGTGCTTCTGTGCTGTTTGGTTAGTAACATTGGTGAACATTGTATACACAGTACTAGTTGTGATATCTTTACTGACAAGGGTCTTCATTTCAGCTCATGTGTTTGTTTTTCATATGAATTGTTAGGCAGTTGAAATTTTGTCTTAGCCAAATTTGAGACATCAGACTGAAATGAGGCATGCTCTCAATTTTAGGGAGTGACTTATTTTAAAACCCTTAATGAATGGGAATTTATTTCAATGCTTACAGAGGTGTGAGTTGTTTTATTTTAGATTTTATAAAGAAGTGGAATTACTAAGGTTAGATGGTGGGGACTATTTCAGCTTTATGGCACTAGCTCTATTTAGTGTCTTATCAAAGAACCTAGTCCTTGATTCACAGGGAGGATTTACCTGTCAGTGCTAACATTCTTCAAAAGGGAAACATTTTAATTTTTAAGGAATGATAAACTCATGCAGTAAATTGTAACAAATACAAATTATTGGAATTTCATCTCTGAATTGTGATAGTCTATGTATGCCATTACTTTAGTCTCAATTCTTGGTACAAAAATGTACAGGACTATTTTATAAAATAACAAATTCTTAAAGCTTTATATTTGGCTCTTTTATGTAATCATTACTTCCCAAAATTAATTACATCAATGAAATTTTTTTTATAATTTAATATAGTTTATGTTTTATTATTTACTTTTTTATATTTAAGAAGAGGGGCTGGACTGATGTTAAAGGTATTTTTTAAGTTTTGAATGGCTGCACTTGACTAACCTTCTGGAACATTTAATTACCTTAGAGAAACATAGGACTTTGTACAAAAAGTAATGGTGTGTACTGCTTTGGAGTTGTCCTCTTAATGTTATGATCAGTTTTGGTAGGAGATATTTTGTTTGACGGGTAAGAACACATTTCGCCATTTTTGTTAGTGTGGAGAAATGTAATATTGGGTGTCTTTTCGTACAGAGGATTTTGACACGAATTGATGGCTCTTGGATAGTTGTGGTCATGTTTTCACCAAGAAACAACAGTGTAGGCTGAAGGCAGTAGAAATGATCAGGGATGGTGGAGGAAAAGAGAAAGCAGTCAGTAGCAACTTTTAAAATAGTTTATAGGAACTCTTCAGAATCCTTTATTAGAACTGAATCTTATAATGTGGTATACTGTGTTATTTCCTTTTTTTTTTTTTTTTAAGGAGAACTGAAGTCCAAGGAGGTCATGTGGCCACTTACCTGCAGAACTGGCTATTTCTCATTTTGCATGAGGGCCCCTGTACTAAATGTTTTCCCTGAGCTGTATAGCAGGGAGCTGGGATATATAAAGCCTGGTTGGAATCCTTGACTGATCCTTAGATTATGGTGCTTGTCATAAGTTTAGAACATTTTCCACATTATAAAAATTTTTTTTAAGATTTTACTTATTCATTTGACAGATAGAGATCACAAGTAGGCAGAGAGGCAGGCAGACAGAGAGGAGGACACAGGCTCTCGGCCAAGCAGAGAGCCGGATGCGGGGCTTGATCCCAGGACTCTGGGATCATGACCTGAGCCAAAGTCAGAGGCTTAACCCAGTTAAGCCAAAGTCAGAGGCTTAACCTCTGACTCTTAACCCAGTCAGAGGCGCCACCCAGGCGCCCCATCCACATTATATATTAGGCGTATTTGTGACCAAGGTGAGTCTAGTTTTCCATTTTGTTTTAGTGTTCATAAGAAAATGGAGAGGGAACTTTACTGTATCCCTGGTCCTTCTCTTCTTTAGGTAGTACTTTAAGGGTCTGAAGAAGACATCTGTTTTAATTGGTGACCTACTTGTTTATTATAGTGTGGATTTTCAGCGCAGCCCTTTCTTGATTGTGGTTTTAAAATGGCCCACAGAACATAATCTGAAGTAAACATAATCCAGAAGTCAATTTGTTTTGGGATTAGAAGTATTTCCAAACCAAAGTGAATCACATTTATTTCCTCCTCCTTTCATTCATACTAAACTGCTTTTCTCCATGACTTGGAGTCATGGTGAGGATAGATCATTTTTCCCACTTCTGTACTTTCAGTCTGAGTATTTGAGGCTGTTCTACTCTCTTGGGCTGTGAGTTCCTGAAGAGCTTGGAGCTATGTCACGTATCTCTATGTCCCTAGTACCTGACTCTAGGCCTGGTATGCAGTAACTTTTCAGGAGGTATTTTTCAAAATAAACTGCTGTGGCTTTCATGTGTTTAGTGTTTTATGTCATTGTTCCCTTCTTACTGGTAGTGGTAGAACTTAAGATTCCCTCCTACTTTTTACCCGTTAGGCTAAAAACCAGATTGTTCAAGGGCATGCAACGGAGTAAGGCAAGGATGTGATATAATGCGCTTTCATAACCAACAGATTTTATTTTATTTTATTTTATTTTTATTTATTTGTTTTTTAGTCAGGTTATCAGGCAGTGAGATTGTGGATTTGTGACTTAGCTAACCTGCTTCCTCATTTGTAAGGGGAGGCTTGATTATAATAGTTTGCCCAAAGGGTTTTCGCTAAATGAAGTAATATATAACATCTGGTCCAGTGGATGCCCATAATTGACAGCCTTTCCTGTTCCACTGTCAAAAATACGATTTTAGGGGCACCTGGGTGGCTCAGTGGGTTAATGAGCCTCTGCCTTCAGCTCAGGTCATGATCTCAGGGTCCTGGGATCGAGCCCCGCATCCGGCTCTCTGCCCAGCAAGGAGCCTGCTTCCTCCTCTCTCTCTGCCTGCCTCTCTGCCTACTTGTGATCTCTGTCAAATAAATAAATAAAATCTTTAAAAAAAGATTTTAAATATGTATTTTGTGGGACCTTAGTAAAACTCCATTCTTTACATAGAACTTAAAATAATTATTATGACCTCCTTTCAAAGATCTGTCTTGCTTATTTCCTGACTCTCAGGATTCTTAAAGTCACTTGGAAAAAGATTGCCCTGTGTAAACATATAGTACTGTGACCAAGACAAGCAGATCTGAGTAACCTGAATGCTTTCACTCTTGACATGCCAGGGGATGCTTGCAGGAAGTATTCAGAAAGAATGTATTGAAAGGAATCACGAGCTTTTTATGGATAATCCACATTGTATTTATGGATTGACAGCCTCTGTGACAGTGTTTATAGATACTGTGACCAGTCATTTGTTCATTATTTGTTAATAATTATTAAGTTATATTTGAACAGTACAAAGACTAAAGGTGACCTGGAAGTTTTCTTTGGCCATTGGATTTCCCATAGAATTTCTGAGCCCTCTAGATTTATCTTTTTTTTTTTTTTTTTAAGATTTTATTTATTTATTTGACAGATCACAAGTAGGCGGAGAGGCAGGCAGAGAGAGAAGGGAGGAAGCAGGCTCCCTGCTGAGCAGAGAGCCCGATGCGGGGCTCGATCCCAGGACCCTGGGATCATGACCTGAGCCGAAGGCAGAGGCTTTAACCCACTGAGCCACCCAGGCGCCCCTAGATTTATCTTTTAAGTTACTGTTCAGTTTCACTCTCTGTTAAAAAAAATGGAAAGCTTAGGGACACAGTTAAGTGGTAGTTCATCACTTCCCAGGGCCCATCCCTCTTTCATTTCCAGGTCATTATCTAGTTTTGAATATGGCATTGCCACCTTGCCTTTTTTTTTTTTTTACTGTTCAGCACTAAAATATTTGAGATAAGTCCTTAGTGTTGAGGAAATCCTGAATCCTAGAGCCAGGGTGGTTAAAAGCAATGCAGTGACAGGCTATGAAATAGTGTTGTCATAACTTATCAGTGGCTAGTAAATAGGGTAGTTGCCTTCTGACACCATTTTGAGTGAAGGCAGTTTAATTGCGTTGCCTCTGTTTAGATAAGCATTTGGGATCCACAGTCAGATGTATGAATGCTGTGGTTTAAAGTATTTCCATTATATAAGATTTGATTTCTTAAGTGATTTTTTTTCTTGCTAAGTTCTGCTTTATATCAAAATTTATTTTGGACAGTGTCTTTCACTGTGTACACGGAGAAAGAAGCATCACCAACAAATGTATGTAAATCCAGTGACTGTAAGAAATTGAAAATTTGCAAACACATGATTGACAGTTGGTGATTTTCCCCCATGCTTCACCCCTTCCTTAACCCCCCCCCCAAGATCCTGTGGAAACAATTAAGCAATTCTGATTAAGAATTTTTTATTTTTTAGTTGTGTTATTTTTCCTTGAAGATGACTCCTTCCCTGTTGAGTGAAGATTCTAGTTTCTGGGCATATCACATTCATGCTTCTAGCCTCATTGCTTCCTGCAGCATAAACAATAAACACTTAAACAACTAAGCATTTGCCTGGATACTCAGAGGAAGGCTGCAGATATTTGAGCTAATTTTTGCATGCTTTGTCAATTCAAATTTTCTACTAGGTTGAAAATCCACTTTGGTTTGCATTGGTGATGGGTTTTATCCTCTGATGATTCAACCTTTTCGATTTTTGAAAGAGAGGAGTTTTAACCTTAGCAGTCATGTAGCACTTTAAAATTCAAAACAAGAATTTGACTCTTTGACTCTTAAAATGATACTGTGTGTTTTGTTTCTATGGAATGGGAGGGCCAAATGGATAGTTAGTTTCTGTTGCAATTGCAGTAGCTGTCATAAAATCAAAGAAAGTGCTGGAAGGGACCTCAGAAGTCCTTGATTTTAAACCCTCATTTTCAAAGAAAACCAAGGCCCTGAGATAACCAAATTCTCTTCAAGGTCATTCAGTTTGTTATTTTGTCTCTTCATTCTAAGTCACGGCTTTTCCCCCAATACACAGTTATAGGATAGACATGGTGGCATTTAATTGGACCAGATTTCCTGCTTTCCCCAAATAAACAAAAATGGCTTTTGAATTATGCCAGTGGCATTAAGAGAATGTGGGTAATAGTGATCGAAACTTCTGTGTGTGCATTATTTTAAGTGATTTAAACATGGAATAAGTTTTAAAACTTCGCTAATTTCAGACAGTTTGGTTCCCCCCCCCCCAATCATGTGATTAGAGGCTGGTAATGGCTATAAAATTTTGGCCCTTTATAACTAAAGATCAAGTTTGTTTATTTTTCATTAAATTTTTTGGTAATGCATTATTGTTTCTTGACTTTCTTAAGGAAAAATCTCTTGCTCTCTGGAAGAAGAACACATTTCAAACATACTTTGTTTTGATTTGTCCTGCCATGTTTTAAACACCACTTTCATGTACAGGTCTTGTGCTAATTAAGCACTTAAAGTGCATTGACTTTAAATCCATTTTCACAGTAGCCCAGCCAAGGAACATGAGGCCCTGTGAGGTTATGTAACCTGCCCAAGATACAGGACTAGTGAGAGCTGGGTTTTAAACTTTGGTAATGAAGGTAGAGAGCAGGAAGAGCAGACCCTGGAGCCCCATTAACTTACCTCTTACCCATGTTCTCCCTATAACCCACCTCACCCCACTCCAAGCCAGTGTAAAGCAGACCTGGATAGTCATATCTCTGTGCCACTTCAGCCACGGTCTCTTGAAGGCCCAGGCTTTATGTAGAAATTGAAGTTTTACTCCACCCTCCCTCCCATTCCTCCTGTCCCTGTTTTGCCAGGTTTGACAAATGTAACAGTACACCCAGCCACATCGTTTGAATTTTCAGTCCTTTTCCTCCCATCATTGCTCCAGGAATTTCCCCTATTTCCTGATAGGCACGGCTATTATGCATTTTAAAATATCTTGTTAGGGGTGCCTGTGAGGCTCATTCGAGTGTTTCACCTATTGTGCTCAGGTCCAGCTCCTGATCTCTGCTCAGGTCATGATCTCAGGGTCTTGAATTCAAGCCCTGTATTGGGCTCCACACTGGGCGTTGGAGCTAAAGTAAAATACCTTGGTATATTTATTTTCTTCTGCATTTCCAAGTGTTTTGTTGTAGGAAGCCTTCAGGTTATCTATCTCTAGAATAGTTGGATATGGAAGTTGACCACTTCTTAATCTTTAATCAAGAGAAGGGATTGAGGTCCCATCATTGTGCTGCCTAATGAATTATTTGTACAGATGTGGAAAAGATAAATATTAATTGATGTAATCAGATGAGTGAAAGTTTAGTAAACTCTCCCTGACATATTAACATACTTGGGCCAGCCGATTTTCTGTCCTTTGGCAAATCTCACTTGAATTATATTGGCATAATTAAGTGGGGTTGATAAACCATCTCTGTTTATTTTCTTTCCCCCGAAGCTTGACACCTGGTGGTCAGGCTTTGAAACCAAAACACATCTTTTTGGGGTTAACTAAGAAAAACAGAGACTGCTCTTAGCCTCCTGCCTCATAACTTTTTATCTCCACTGTGGAGACGGTAGCTGAAATTCTGAGCCAGGGGTCAGACCAGGAGAGCCACCCAGTTCTTGAGATTCATCTAAGTTACCCCTTGATGGGGACTTGCCTTGAGGAGATGATCCTGAGCCACTTCTTTATTGTCCTTGTTACTTGATTGCCAAGCCTCTGTTCATTCCCTCATCTTTTAGAGAGGGATAAAGTGGAGTCTTGTCTTTAACACGGAGTCAAACTCTAAAGACAGTCCTTAACACTAAAATCATATAGTTCAAATTAAATCTCCCCAAGAAGGGGAGATGTTAGAGATGCATGCTGGGCTATTTCAATGGGGGTGGGGGTGGGAAATGGCCATTTCCCCCTTCAATATTGGAAGATCCCAATTTTTAAGCTGAAAATTGATAAAATTGGCCTTCAGAGGCCATTTATTAAAAAAATCAAGAGAGATTCCCACACACGTCCAAGAGGCAGGCAGCTCTTGAGATAAGCAAATGATACATTCATACTTCCAATTCCATTGACTGGAGGCACACTCAGAATAGTGGACAGAGTTGTCCAAACTGTTTATTCTCCCCTTTCGCTGGTTTTGTCTTGTTTCTGGTGTTTTGTTGATGCCTTATAATTGAATTGTCACATTTAACTAATTAATCATTAGCTTGGATATTGTGAGAATTAAGATGGGTAGTCATTGTGACAAATGCTTTGTAAATGGTAAGATCCCCGTGGTGGTCATAAATGGAGTTCTTCAGATACCTTTGGTTCCAGGCCTGTTGTCGATTTCTACCCTCGAAGTTAGGTATGGCCATGGTGACTTGCTTCAGCTGGTGGCACAGAGTGCAAATGCCAGGGGGCACATCTGAGTGGAGGCTGTCGGAGCACAGTCAGTGTGCGCTTCCCATGCTCCCTTTCCCTTGGCTCTTTCTAGAGCGAGGTGACACAGCAAAGTTCCCAGATGGCCTCAGCTGGAGATGAACAAGAAATAAACTATGTTGTAGAAGCCTCTGAGGTTTGGGGACTGTGTTCTTACATTATCTCTTAGCCTATACTGACTGAGGTTCACAGACCCCCACAGGTCTTACTTGCTATTGTGCTGTCTGACCTGTAGACTTAAACCAACCAGGGCTTATGGTAAAGGCACAGTTGCGAGTTGCATTTAAAATGAAAATTTTTAGGGGCTACAGGGCTGGCTCGGTGGAGCATGCGACTCTTGATCTCGGAGTTATGAGCTTGAGCCCCACTTTGGGCATGAAACCTACTTGAAAAAAAATTTTTATAAAGCATAAAATGAAATCTTTTGAACTTAAAATGGAAAAATACCCAAGATCCTTCAAGGATATGTTTCAGTCATATCCTGTTTCTACTAACCTAACATCATGGGGTCTTTTTGGTCAGACAGACTTGCATTCAATCCAGGGTCCACTGAGGAAATTACTTAACCCTTCTTGTTTTGCCATCTGAAATGGGGATTAAGTATAAAAGTATGTAATGTATTTAAAAGAACATAGTCCCTAGCCATTGATCAGGTACCCAAAAGATGATTACTGTAGTTTATTTGTAAATGACTAGGGACTGTGTATCAGGTAGAGCAGGAAAGAAGGGTCTCCATTTGCAGGAAAGCAAACCCAACCTTGACAAAGAACTAGCCCAAGTTCTCATGTCTAGGCCTAGGATTCTCTTTCCTCTTTCAGATCTATTTTTTTTGTCATTCCATGCTGACTCCCCTGTAAATTTCAGTTTAGTTTTGCCAGATAGTGTTCCTTAAATGAGCCAGTGGGAATGAGTTGGGGACCTTTCTGAGGACAAGCTAAGCACTTTGGGAATGAAAATGCTAGGCTATCTAAGTGCCCCAACCCCAGGTATGCCTCCAGCTGTACCCAATCTGCTTCTGAAATATTCCACGGGGTAACATAGCTCAGGGCTTGGGGAAGTGAAGGCACTTTTCAAATAAATGGTTGTCCGGGGCCTTCAGTCTCAGTGGGGGCATTAGGATTCAGTGGTGAAAGGGTGGGATGTTTGGAGTACTTCTTAAGGCCCTGGCTCCTGCCACTTGCACAGCTGTGTGACTTTGCATCTACTTGAGGACAGCAGGCAGCTTCTAGAAGCTAGAGGAGGCAAGGAAACAGGTTCTCCTCTAGAGCCTACAGATGGAATGCGAGATCTGTTGACACCATGATTTTAGCCTGTAAGACCCATCTTGAACCTCTGGCCTCCAGAGGTGTAAGATAATACATTTGTTTTATTTTTTGTTTTATGCAGTACTTTGTTATAGCAGCAGTCTGAAACTGATACAGCTTGTATCACACTTCGTGCTTGTGCCTTCTGGTCCGCCCCCACCACCACAAAATGAGAGAAGGAAAGCAAAAGAGCACAGGTCGGGGGAAGGGTGGCAGAGGGAGAAGGAGAAGCAGACTGCTGATGTGGGGCTCGATTCCAGGACCCTGGGATTGTGACCTGAGCTTAAGATGCTTAAAACAACTGAGCCACCCAGGCGCCCATGGTTCCCTTTTCTAAAATGTCCTCCCCCAGATACCCACATGGATTCCTTCCTCACCTTTACCTTCATAGGTCTCTCTGTACTCATGTACCACCTACTCAGAGGGACCTATTTCAGATAACACACTCTCATATCACTTTACCCTGCTTAATCTCCTTTCCACTAACACTGATCACAGTGTGACCATAAATGTACATCTATTTATACACAGACACACACACACAAGAGCAGAGTCCAGACTTTACTCATTTTGCCTGGCACAAATTAGGGGTCCATAAAATATTTGTTGATTTGAGTGAAGGAAGGAAAGGTCTTGTTGGTGTGATAGGACTCCTCTAACATAAAGGCTTCCTAAATGACGTTCCTGCTTCACCTATTATTCTTAGTGTTGTTTGCATATTTCTTCCTCAAACATTTCAATAAAACAAGGGCACTCTGCTTAAATGACGGAATGCTTCAAACACACAGCAGGTTGCCAGCAAGAAATTGGCATTAGTTCTTCACTGCAAATGAGAAAAACAAAAGTGCCTGGTCCAAGACCGGCAGCTTTTTAAGACCATAATTGTGGGGATTTGGGCCACTGTGCTGGGCCAAGGGCAAAGGTGAGTCCGATGGCTCACCTGCGCTTCCCAGGAGGAGCAGGTTCGTTTCATCCTAATCACTCTCGGAAATCAGCAGAGCTGGGAGGATGCTGGGGAGATCATCTGGACTCACTCCCTGCCTTTGCTGTGTGACTGTTGAAACATTCCCTGGGCTCTGGAGTTTAAGAAAATAGTTCTCCTTTCAGAACATTCCTTCTCCTGTTCCCATCTGGCCCCAAAATTCCCAGCCTTCAGTGAGCCACATGACAGGTTTTATGATACCCCTGGGGACAGAGAAATCCTGGCTGTCTTGGCTCGATGCAAAGGCAGTCAGTCATGTTGGTGACTGTTGCAGACCTGTGGGACTAGCTCTTGTGCCTGGCTACCCAAGGTGTTTGTAGTTCCCCCTGCTGCAGGCTGGCTTGAAGTGGCGGTGGCCCTAGAAGCAGCTTTGAGTCACGCTGGGGTGGGGAAGGTTGTAGATGAATACCTCATTCTTCACCTCTTCATTGGGCTGATTCTCCAACCTGTTCCCCACTATCTCCCAGGGGTTCCCAGGACAGAGCTCCATTTGCCCTGGCACTGTTAAGCTTGCCAATGGCCCTCTTACTGGCCTCCTTCCCTTCCATAGCAGCATTTTCAGGGATCACATCCCAAATACAATACACACACTCAATTGTCTCAGGGGCTGCTTTTGGGGGAAACTCAGATTGGAAATCAACCCTCAGCTCCACCCTCACCAGTTGGTTCCCTCCCTGGGTTACCCTGCTGCCATCCGCACAGCTGCTCATGGCCTTCCCCACCTAGTCCCATCCTGACCTTCTCATCCTCCTCCAGCCATTCCTTCCTCAGCAGCTAATCTCCCTCTTCGCGCTTGGCACATAGTCACCGCCTTGGGGCAGCTCTGGTACTCAGCTTCTGGGGGAGTCCGCGTGGATAGGGTGGGCATCTCACTCCCAATGTGACCCTAAGTTCCTGGTGGCTAGGGACTGTCTTAGACTTGTTACTCTCCCTTAGAAACTATAGTGTTGAACCCAGATATTTAATAGGTTCACAACAAAGACTAATTCAATGACTAAAGTACCCAGAAAAAAAGGATTATGGTTAGAAATTCAGTTATAAGCATTTTGGTTGTAGATGACAAAAAAACCAACTCCTATGGTTCAATAGAACTGGCAGTATATTGGCTCATATTGGCCCTAGACTCTCTGAAAGAGTCTAGGGAAATGACTTCAGACAGGGCTCAATACAGGGCTCAAACAATGGCTTTGGGACACAGTCCCTCCCCTCCATTCTGTTTTCCTCTGTTTTGGCCTTGTTTGCATCCTCCTTGGGGATCCCAACTCTTACCAACTTCAGTGTCAGCTGGCTCTGTTGTAAGGGTAGTGGGTCCTCCCGGGAGCTCTTATCTCAGGCTGTCTCCGCTGGGACCTGTACCCCTCCTGAGTCAAACCCTCTGGCCAGGGAGGTGCTCTCTGCTGACTGCCCAGACAGGGGTGGTGGAGCCCCATGTCACTCCTGTGGCCTCCAAGAGTGGAGAAGGGGTACTTGCTCTCACAGACCCTGATCCAGTCTTCAGGCAACTGAGCTCACAGTGCCTCTTTTTCCTTGTCTTTAAAGTGGGAATAGTATTTAGCAGAAAGCAGTGTTGTGAGGAGTAATGGAGTTAATACTTAGTGCGTTTAAAACACTGCCCAGTCCAGGGAAGGCACTCAGTGAATTCTCGCTATTGTTAGTGCAAGCTATTTTTGATACTGTAGAAGCACTCCCTTCCAGTAAGATTGCAACCAACTGGTTGGTTAATAAAAAGATGGCTCTTTAAAAGTGTTATATCCCTGGGCCACCTGGAGTCACTAAGATGTACATTAGATCTGGAGAACTACTTAGAACTGAAAATTTGTGCCCTTTGACCTGTATCACCCCATTTCCTCCTCCCTCTAGTCCCTGGCAACTACCGTTCTATTTCAGATTTCTATAAAGTGGGATTTTTTTTCTTTTTTAGATTCCATATCTAAGTGATACCATACACTACTTACCTTTGTCTTTTTCTGGCTTATTTCACTTGCCATAATGCCCCCAGGTTCATCCATATTGTTACAAATGGCAGCGTTTCCCTTTTTATGACTGAATAATATATATATATATAAAATGTGTGTATAATACATATACATATATATAATATATTTTTTGTGTGTGTATATCTCAATACCATGTTTCACTCATTCATGGAAGGACACTTAGGTTGTTCCCATGTCTTGGCTATTGTGAACAAAGCTGCAACATACAGGGGAATGCAGATACCGCTCTGAAATAGTGATTGCATTTCCTTCAGATAATACTCGTGAGTGAGTGGGATTGCTGAATCACATGGCAGTTCAATTTTTGATTTTTTGAGGAACCACCGTTCTGTTTTCCATAATGGCTATACCATTTTACATTCCCACCAACAGTGTATAAATGTCCCCATTTCTCCACATCCTTGCCAACATTTGTTATCTCTTGTCTTTTGGATAGTAGCCATCCTAGCAGGTGTGAGGTGATTTGCATTTGCCTGATGATATAGTGATATTAAGCACCTTTTTTGCACCTGTTGGCATTTGTGTATCTTCTTTGGAAAAATGTCTGTTCAGGTCCTTTGTGTGTTTTTTAATTGGATTAAATTTAATTGGATTGCTTTTTTTGCTAGTGAGTTGTATGGGTTCTTTATATATTTTATTTATCAACCCCTTATCAGATACATGGTTTGTATAGTATTTTCTTCCATGTTAGTGGGAAAAGAGTAGAGTCCAGACACAAACCCACATGAATACAATCAACTAATTTTTGACAAGGGTGTCAGGAACACACCAATGGGGAGAGGACAGTCTCCTAAGTAAATGGCATTGGGAAAACTGGATAGCTACATGAGAAAGAATGAAACTGGACCCTGCTCTGACACCACTCACAAAAATTAACTTGAAATGAATCAGACTTAAATATAAGACTTAATCAGACTTAAATATAAGTCCTGACACCAGGACTCAAAGTCACCTGACACCAGTCCTGACTCAAAGAAAACAGGGAAAATCGAAAAACAGTGTTTAAAAAGGATAGTGATAGTTTTCCCAGATAAACGGCAACAGGATTCCTTCCGTGTGCTCCACCTGTGTTCCTACTGCAGTGGCATTTGGTGGATAATTGATCCCCTCAGTGAGTAATGACACTTTCTAGACTAACCAGTGTAAAAGTTGTGGGGAGGAGGCTGCCCAGCACGTTTGGCAGTGGAAACAGAGGCGTGCGGTCAAGCCCACAGGGACAGCAGCCATTGACTGACCAAACAGTTGATTCTATTTGTAGCCAATATAAACTGTGTAATGCCTTCTAGAAGAGTGGGAGACTGTGATGGAATACCGCCTATTACACGGTCATGTTCCAAAAAGTGGTGGAAGTCACTAGGTCAGGCTGTATCCAGAATTAACCTTGTGGAACTTTCTAGAAGAGGGGGAGACTGTGAAGGAATACTATCCATTGCACCAACATTATCCATGCAGTGGTGGAGGTCGCTGGGTCCTGGCCTCCCAGAGCAGTCAGTCCTGGCAGTTTCCCTCCTCCTGCCTCCCACAGAGGGGCGCTCCACTCGCAGCCCCACGGAGTTGTAGTGAGAGCCCATGTTTTATTACGGTGGTGGAATTTTCAAGTTCTTTCCCATCAGAGTATCCTCCCCTTCCAGCCTGTTTCTTCTTGATTAATCACCTAAAGATCTTTAGGCCTATTCCTTACATAAACCTGTTGAGTTTCATCTCCCTTCGTCAGGCCAAACCCCTCTTTCTTGACTTTTCCTCCAAGATATTAAAATAAGCAAGGACCACAAAAACCGACGACACTGAAACCATCCGTTTGAAACTGTGTCGAGAAGTTTAAAAGGGGCCAGACAGCCTGAAAACATGACAGATAGTCCCTACTGCACTCTCCTCAGTCACCTCTGTCCGATGAGCCCCAGCCGAGAGGGCTACTTTGGGTGGAGGTGGGGCGTGGACAGTCAGGCTCAGCCTTAATTCTGAGAGAACTGTTGCTGCTGAGCCCAGACCCACATCTCTGTAACTTCTACCCTCCGTTCCTGTGGAACAGCACCAAAGATGGGTTTGGAGCAGTGTGACAGCCTCCTGTTTTGGACTTGGGCAAATCAGAAATCAAGGCCTAACCCCATGTCTCACGACCTGTGTTATCCTGGGTGACCAGATGTCTCAGTTCTGTTGTCTCATCTGTGAAATGGGGATAATAGTGTGGTTGGCACCAGATGAGCTTGGTGTGAACACTGAATGAGGTCATGCATGTAATGACTTAGCACAGTATTTGGCTCATTCATAGTGCTGTTACCATGGTACTGATGGCGAACCCTTGCTCACGCACAGCCAGTTGAAAACCAGCAGACCGCTGCTGTGATGCCCCTTGTGTCTGTCAGGAGGACCTCTCCTTCCCTATCTTGTCACTCCTTTCAAGTCTCTGTGAGTGCTCCACAAAGCTGAATTCCCCAAACTCGCTGCCCCCAAAGTACCCTCTCACTGCATGACCATCCTTGTCTGGTATGGGTCTCCTACTTTCTCCCTATTCCACCCCCAGCTCCCATCCTGCCCACGCCATCGAATCCTCCTGCCTGTCTTCTGTCCATTTTGAAACCCCCCCTTACTTCCCTGCCCACTTCTGTCCACCCCCACACCCTACACTTGATTGTAGAGGCCTGGTAGATTTGGTGTCTTTTCTCATTTCTTCCTAAATATTAGGCTTTGGGCACCTTGAAGACCAGATAATATTTTTTTTCCTTTAAGATTTTATTTATTTATTTGACAGGCAGAGGCAGGCAGAGAGAGAAGGGGAAGCAGGCTCCCTGCTGAGCAGAGATCCAGATGTGGGGCTCCATCCCAAGACCCCAGGACCATAATCTGAGCTGAAGGCAGAGGCTTTAACCCACCGAGCCACCCAGGCGCCCTACCAGATAATATTTTAAGTTCATCCTTTTTTTCTTCCTTAGTGCCTGTTTTGATGACTTAGCCTGTACTGTCTTCTCCATCCTCATCTTCCAGCTCTTCATCCTCTGCAGTAGCCTCCTCTCTCTCCTCTTCGTAGCTTCTGCTTTGGAGAGTTAGCAACATGTCCACCCCCACAAGAAACATGCACTAATTCATTTAATCCCCAGTAACTATGGAAGTAATAGAATCTCCCTTCAGAAAGATTAAGTGCCTGGCCCACAATCACGTAGTCAGGAATGTCACAGGGACTGGGTGATTAACTGTAAATACAGTCTGTTTGTCCATCCATCCACCTACCCACCCACCCATCCGTTTATACATCCACCCATCCACCCACCCACCCACCCACCCACCGATCTATACATCCACCCATCCATCCATCCACTCACCCATCCATCCATTGATCCACCCACCCACCCATCCACCCATCCACCCACCCACCGATCTATACATCCACCCATCCATCCATCCACTCACCCATCCATCCATCGATCGATCCACCCACCCACCCATCCACCCATCCACCCACCCACCCATCCACCCATCCATCCATCCACCCATCCACCCACCTGCCGATCTATACATCCACCCATCCATCCATCCACTCACCCATCCATCCATCGATCCACCCACCCACCCATCCACCCATCCACCCACCCACCGATCTATACATCCACCCATCCATCCATCCATCCATCAATCCACCAACCCACCCATCCACCTACCCACCCATCCATCCATCCATCCATACATCCATCCATCCACCTGTCCTTCCCACCAGGGCCACTAGTCTCTTCTGCCCCAAGTGCTGCACTTAGGCTGCTGGTGTGCAAGAGAAACTTACAGGCCCATGAGGGAAATGTATACAGACCGTTACAGTACAAATGGTGCAGTAAGAAAGCAAAGGGAGAAAAGCAAACCGCAGGGAAGAGACAGCAAGGAAGGGCCGTATTTCTCCATCACGTAGGTACTGCCTGATAAATATTAATTACTCACTGATTAATTTGGCTCCGTTTGCTCCCCAGGAAAAGCATCTGCTCTCATGATGAAATGAGCATGTGGGCAAATGTCATTTATAAACTCTAAAAGCACTTACAAATGTAAGGAAATGTGCCTGTGGTTACCTGACGGGTGAGGCACCCGAAGCAGTGCCTGACAGAGGAGAGGCTAAGTCCATGGTGTTAGTGTTATTCAGTGACAGATGTCAAGGGCATGGTCAGTGTGCTGGCTTTGCTCATTTAAAGGGGGAAAAATCTTTAACATTGTGAAAATATTCCCTCCTCATCCTTTTTTTTCTTTTTTTAAGATTTTATTTATGTATGTATATATTTTGGAGATAGTGCGAGAGCGGGGAGGAGCAGAGGGAGGGGAAAAGCTGTTGAGCGCGGGGCCCCATGTGGGGCTCGATCCCACGAGATCACAACCTGAGCCAAATCCAGGTTTGGCCGCTTACCCCACGGAGCCACCTGAGCACCCCCCTCCCTTCTTCTTCCTGTTCGGCCTGTAGCAGTGATGCAACTGCAATTGGAGGGAGAGCCCATTTCTATGAAGAGTCTCCACTCCTTATATTCTATTTTAGGCCGAATCTGAGGTTCAGTCTCTTGCACCCACATAAGCTCGCCGTTCACTTTACTTTTCTCCCACCTATAACCTAGCACATTGGGTGGATTCTTCCCCTGGAGGGTTTCCTAGTCATTAAAGGTATCAGAGACAGATGGAACAGACTTCTGGTCCTACTTTGGGTGAGCTGCTTAATCTTCCTAAGGCCAAAGCCTTAGTTCTCATGTTTGTGTGATTAAATACCTACCATGTTCGGGCCCCCGTGAAGACAGGAGGTATTGGACAGCACCAGCCTTGGTGCTGTCCTAAAGTAGCTCAGCAAAAGTGTGTTCCGGCTGTCTACCACTCTTTTTTTTTTTTTTTTTTTTTTTTTTTTTAGAGAGAGAGAGAGAGAGAGAGAGAGAGAGAGAGAGGAGGAAGCAGGCTCCCTGCCGAGCAGAGAGCCCGATGCGGGACTTGATCCCAGGACCCTGAGACCATGACCTGAGCCGAAGGCAGAGGCTTAACCCACTGAGCCACCCAGGCGCCCCTGTCTACCACTCTTTAGCAAATGACCTCCAAGTCAGTGGCTGCAAACAACCCTCTTCCTGGATTCCATGAACAAAATGTTTCTATTTCCCTTGTGATGAGAACTTTTAGGATCTACTCTCTTAGTGACTTTCAGATATACTATGCGGTAGTGGTAACCACTCAGGTAGTATGTGACATCCCCAGTCCTTACTGATCTTATAACTGGGAGTTTTGTTTTGATTTTTTAAAAAATATTTTATTTATTTATTTGACACAGAGAGAGAGAGAGCACAAGCACAAGCACAAGCAGGGGAGCAGCAGGCAGAGGAAGAGGGAGAAGCAGACCCCATCGCTGAGCAGGGAGCCCGATGCGGGACTCAATCCCAGGACCCTGGAATCATGACCCGAGCTGAAGGCAGATGCTTAACTGACTGAGCCACCCAAGTGCCCCTTATAACTGGGAGTTGATACTTTGTGACCATCTTCATCCAGTGCCACCTTCCCCCACCTCCCACCTCTGCTGGCCACAAATCTGACCTCTTTTTGTGAGCGTTGTTGGTTTTTTAGATTCCACATATAAGTGATATCATACAGTATTGTCTTTGTGACTGACCTATTTCACTTACCATAAGGCCTTCAGAGTCCATCTGTATTATCACAAATGGTAGGATTTCCTTCTTGGGATGGGTGCTGACTACTTTTCCACTGTGTATATGTGTACACCACATGTTCTTTAGCCATTCATCTGTCTACGGATACTTAGGATGTTTCCGGGTCTTGGCTGCTGAATGATGCTGCAGGGACTCCACTTTTCCAAGTCATTCAATTGTCAAGCCACAGCAAAACATCTGATCGTGTTGGCGGACAGAACAAGTTCATGAATAAACTTGCATCCCATGCTTAAGATCTTAGCTCTGAGTGCGAACTCCTAAAATACAAATTTTGTACCCCATGGTGTGAAACAACTTGGTTGCCATTAGATTTTGTCTTCTGGATTATGTTTTGGGGTCACCCTGAATGCTGAAAGATTTTAGGTTTCTTTGTAGTTCTGATTGTGTTGTTTCATAATTTGGACTTTCCATAGGTATCTTGGTTGGATGCTCCTCTGTCCTGAGATACCTGTGGCAGTTCCTTATTGGAGAGTATAGGGTCTTATTTTTTCACTTTCATTATGTTCTTTATTTACCAAAACCAGTGTATCTCTAAATGAACATTAATAGAAATGATATGCATATAAAAACTGTAATGTCAAGTCGGTTGAGGAAATGCTGACTGGCTTAAACAGGCAAACAGGTTTCTTTACTGCAGGACTTCTCAGAACCTTTAATTAATGTGTACTTTGTATTTCAGAGAGAAAGATGAAGGCCACATTTCATGGACTTATGTGATTCTAGACTCTTGTTTAGAGAGCACTACCCCAGGACCTATGTTCCCTGGGACATACTTTAGGAAAGGTAGGTCCAAACCTATGCTCCCTTTTGGGGGAAGATGCACCTGAGTCACCATTTTGTTAATGTCTATGTTTCAGGTGTCTGCACACCTTCCCTTCCTCCAGGCAAAGTTTAGTGCTGCCCTCTCCTGGGATCCTGGGGCCAGCCTGGTAGAGTAAGAGAAAACAAGGTTCCTTCAGTTTTTCCTCTTAGCTCTGTAGTCCTGGGCAGGCTAGGCTCAGATGTCGCAGGTCTAATATAGAGTTAATACAATTTCTTGAGTTGGGGCAGTATAAAGATTATGAGCAGTAGTGTGCAGGGAGATGGGGCTAGAGCAGGTGCCCTGAGTAAGCTATCTTTCACCTTTCCCAGTTCTGGGATGGATGCACCACTGGGAACAATGAATGAACGCACTCGCCCCCTAGTGGGCATTTCTGCCTCGGCCACCTGAGTCCACCATCCTTAACAGAGGACCGGCTGGCTTCTGTTGGCTTGTTAAAAACTGTTCTGAACTGGTGTGTGGGCAGTTTCCTTTAGACTAGTGAGTCAAGAAATTGCTTAAATGAAGATAATAGATTTTAGAACAGAGATTGTGGGTTCTCCGTAAACGACCAAGTACCATCCCCATTTTACAGATGCTGTCCTTGAGTTCACCTAGAAGTGACAGGGTAACACTGGGACACACGATGGGTCCTTTCCACACAGCCGAATGCTTGTGTAGACAACCAAGGACAAGATCTTCTTACTACCTTTATCCCATGTGACTCTGAATTGGGAGGGGAGGGAAGGGACAGGATTTGCTGGATTCTTTGATTGAAGATAATCTCTAATACTAAAAGTCTTCCAAATAGTAGGCAGTCAATGATAACAGAAGTTATTGTTCACCCAGAGCTTGGTCTGTCAGGAGCTATCGTGTTTTACTTATTTCTTGCTTGCAAGAAGCCTTGGAAGATGGTGGAACCACTGTCTTTTCCTTTTGAGAGTTCAGTAAGCCGAGGCCCAGAGCACCTGAGGATCACGCTTGAGGCCACGCAGCTGCTGTGGGATGGAAGCCAGACTCAACCCCACGCGGTCTGAGTTCACACCCGTGCGCCTCACCAGGACACTTCCCTGGCTCCCCATCACTCGTGGGCCACCTTGGCGGCTACACGTAATTTATTGTGTCCCTGCCGTGTGCCCACCCCTGTGCCAGGAGCTATGAAGGGTACAAAAGATTCACGAGACTATTTGGTATCTGTGATTGCTCCAAAATTGGTTTTGACTTCTTAATAAAGGGTAAAATCCCTGAGGAAAAAACTGAATGATGAAATTTAAAAGAGCAAGTTTTTCAAAGTAGGAAGAAACTGGTTAATAGCAAGCTGAAGGGCAAACATGTTTAAAAAAAGCAGCAACGCCGGGGAAAACCAACACTGTATTAGTGACACATATGATTTGTATGCCTGTGAGCAGGAAAATGTAAAAGGGGGCGAGAGCTGTCTTCTTGAGTAAATGAAGCATGGAAGTTCATTAGGACTATAAAGAAGTGTTAAAAGAGGAAGCCTGGCCTTATGAGCATCAATGGGCGGTAACAGAGACCATGTCAGGTAGGTGCAAATTGGAAACTGGAGATGCAAAGGCCCGATCTGAGGGACACATTTACAAAAATATCGGATAAATAATAAATTATTAAATATGTTAAAAGCTAAAAGGATCTTTGTGTCTGCAAGGCTCTTAAATTCAAGCGGAAAAAAAGTGCTGGGTCGGTTTGGTCCGAGAGGGTGAAGGGAGGGGAATGGAGCCGGCCTGGCTGGAATGGTCCTTTCTCCAAAGACACAGGAAAACACCCCGGGTGGAGCTTTCACAGGAAGTCATTAGGCCCAGGCCACATGCAAGTCCCCAGGGGAAATAAAAGAACGAGTTAAAAACACCAGGGCATTTGAGAGATGGGAGCTCCCCCCCACCCCGCCTCCATCCTCCTCATTCCGTGCCTGGGAGGCCTGAGGCCCTGTGGGAGATCCCGCTGCCCGGTGCCGCCAGCTTTGTTTTTGGCTGCTCAGGATGGTGGGGCCGGGTGACTCTGCAGGCCTTGTGCCACCTGTGGGGGGAGGGTGTGAAGTTGCACCCACCCGGCATCGAATGTTTCCTCCCAAGCTTCCGCGACCCCCGTGCCACCTCTCCCACCCAGACCATGGATGTTTGCCCCACGGGTGGGAAGGCAAGAGCCCACGCCAGAGGAATGGGGAAGCCTAATGAGCAGAGGATTCTGGCCAGTCTGGGCTGGGCCTCTTAACCAGCTGTGTGACCTTGAGCAAGCTGCTCAGCCGCCCAACGACCATGAGGTGGGGATGCTGATCACAACAGCGCTGCCCTGAGTTCTCCAGGTACTTGGCGTGCGCCTGCCCTGACAGCCACGGTACTGGACACAGTCCTGGCCTGGTGCAGGCCACGGTGTGAGGGGGCTTGGCCTTTGGGCCACTCCCAGCAGGTGTCACGTGCTCCCTGCAGAGCCTTGCCCCAGGCACGTGGGCAGCACTATTCTCTTTCGTTGTGGCCACCGTCCCGGGAGGTCGGGAGGTCGTTATCAGCTTGTCCCTCAGGTGGAGAGAGGCTGGGGAACTTGCCCGAAGTCGCTCAGCTGGAAGGAGGTGCCGCTTGTTGCAGTCCCAGGGACCCCATGCCTGAGCTGTACCCTTCAGCCCTACTCTATACGGAACGCCAGTAACCGCATGGACAGCTGTGCTGTTGGAGCAGGGACAGGCGGCAGGAGGGAGAACACAGAGTTTGGCGAGCCCATTTTTGGACATCTCACCGAGGAAGTGACATCACCAGGATCTGGAGATGAGGGGGGCAGCTAGCCAGGATGGAACAGAAGGGGGAGTGGTCCCTGAGGCAGACAAGGATGGAGCTTGGGGATGTAAAAAAAATGGGCTTGGCACGGAGCTAGCTGCCTAACAGCTGTGTGGCCTTGGCCAAGCTCCTTAACCTCTCGGACCCTCAGTCCCCTCATCTATAAAATAGAACAGGAGGTGGGAGGACGAAGTTAGATGGTGGGGGTAAAGCGCCTAGCCTGGTGACCCCCACATGGTGGGAGCCGATGTCAGTAGGGTTTATGGTCATGAACAAAGATGGCTTCTTTGTCGTCGCCCCGCCTCCCAGGGCCTCTCCCTCAACTGTGGCACCATGTGAGAGTGGAGAGAAGTCAAGCGTGGTTGGGGTGGCCCAGGTGGCCTCTCCCTTAGTTTACCAGAGGAAACAGAGCAAATGAGAAGCTGGAAATCACCATTCCGAACTTTCTCGGCTGCCCTGGAGGTGAGATTTAGCAAATGATGTGCAGAGTATTATCTGGTCTTAATCCTGATGTGGTGGCAGTTCTCCGTGGGCTCTGGAGTCCACGTGCTTTGTGAGATCTCCAGAACCTCCTTATTCCACCGTGGATTAGTAGAGATGTTGGAATGTACAGATTTGACCTTGCAGCAGCCAGGCCCACTAAACACTTGAGTGTCACTATCAACTACAGCTGCGGGGCTCATTGTCCCCTCAGGGTCCCCAGGGGCGGGTCTCTTAGCAGTTATTCTATTTCATGTTCCCAGCGGCCCTGCCCAAAGGTGAGTATCACAAACCCATTTTGCAGACCAGGTGACTGAGCTCCGTCTCAGGCCACGCAGAGGGCAGGGCCAGGATCACCCCCTCCAGCCTCTGACTCTAGACCCTGCCCTCCCCGTTCTGTGCCCTCTCTCACATGTTCTCTATGAGAACTTTGTACACATACTTCCAAGTCCCATTTCCTAAGGTTTGTTCTGTTTCGTGTGAAGAGATCTAGAAAAATCCAACTAGATTACTGTGGGACCACCTCCTCCTTGTCATGGGGGTATTGCCTCCAATCTCACCTCCTCAAACAGTCTTTCTAAATTCTCACGGCCACTTCCATTCTTCCGATCAGAACCTGGGACTGGTTTTCTGGCACTCATCGAAATCTCTGATCATCCGGTTCACCCATCTGCTTACTTATTTTACCACGTGGCTCAGCCCGCCGGACAGCAGGTTCCACTGTGGTAGGAATCGTGCTGGTCTGCCCTTCTCCACGGGGACCAGCAAGTACGTGGACGTGGCCAGTGCTCCGTGTCAGCTCTTGAGGGACTGCCGCGGGGACACGGTGCCCAGATTCCCAGGCAGCTCTGGTTCCTCCTCTTACTGTCTGCCGGTCTACTGCGCACCCAGACCTCGCCTTTCTCATCTGTGAAATGGACATGATAATAGACAGTGGAATCCTATGTAGCCACCCAAAATGACATGCAACAGTGTGGACCGGCCCAGACAAATATTCACGATGTGGTTGGCAAGTGGGGAAAATATCAGGCGATCAGACAGCGTGTCAGGATGAATGTATATAAAAATATAAAATTAACGTAAAATTTATATAGAAAAATTAACAGCATATAAATTAACATGAAAATTAACAGGCCCACGCTGTGCTTCTAGGCTGCCTGGTTTCCAGCTTGAGCTCCTCATTGACTGCCTGTGTGACCTTGGGTAAACCACACGCTCCAGGCCTCAGTGCCCTTATCTAGAAATGAAGTTGAGAGTCTATGGAAATTAATGAGTGAGGGCACGTACCGTGTGAGAGGGGTGTTTAGCCCACAAAAAGAGCCTCATGAAGGAGAGCTACTATCTTTGTTTATTTCTGTATTGTTCCCATTGTTACTATGATGTATCAAGTGAAAATAAAGGATTAGGAAATATGTACAGTATCAGTCCATGGTCTCTGACTAATGTGTATCTATGACTGAAGGTACATAGACTAAAATGCCACCTGCTCTCTCTGGTATGTCATGGTTTTCCTTATTTTATTTTGTACTTTCCTTCCTCCATTCCTCTCTCTCCCTTTCTTTAAACAAACATGTATTACTTTGTGTAATAACACAATAACATCACGAGAAGTCATTTATTGCAAGAAAGTGAAATTTTAAAAAAAGAAAGAAGGAAAAGAAAGAGTGAAATAATAAAATGGACAAGGTACCCTTTCCAGAGAGCGGGGGAGGTGGGCTCTGGTTTCAGTTCTGTTACTATCCTACTTTGGTGCAGGAGGCCCCGGGCCTGGTAAGAATAAGTAACACTTACCAAATGCTTTTATAACTTGCCACACATTACGCTCAGCCCCTCTTACAAATCACACAATTTAAGCCTCTCCGCAGACCTGCCTGATAGGTGTTCTCATTCATTTACACAGATAAGGAATCCAGGGCCCAGAGTGGCCAGGTAATTTGTCTAAGAGTGTCCAGCTTCCCAAGAGGCAGCCCCTCAGCCAGGCCTATCTAACTTAGAGCCTGAGAACTAAGGCCTCCTTACTTGAATTGTGGGCCCCAGGCCTGGGCACCTGCATAACCCAGGAGCCTGCTAGGAAATGCAGACTCACCGGCCTCAGCCCCGCCTCAGCCAAGCAGAAGCTGCATGGCGATGAGATTCCCAGGTGGTCTGTGTGCCTGGTCATGCTTGGGGAGAGGCTGGTCGAACTGCTGTGCTGTGTGGTGTCCCCCAGGCTGTCCCCACCTCCCGCCTCTCTAGAGCCTGGCCGTCATGCCTTCTCGCTGCTTGCCTCGATCTCCCTGTCCAGCGCTCAGCAGGGAACACCAGCAGAAGCCACCTCCAGACCACTGTCTTAGCGACTGCTCAGCAGCTCTGAGATGGAGGTTGGAAGAGGAAAAGAGATTTTCCGTAAAGCTGATGTAGGGGTGATCTACAGAGTGTTTATATCCATGTTACCCCTTTGCAAACAGCGGACTGTAACTAGGATATTTTTGTTATTTAAAGAAAAATAAACACTGCAGTCTTCATAATCAGAGGCCTTTCTAATATGCTTAAATGCCATTCCGAAGGCCCGAGTTAAGGGTCTAATGACAGAACAGCAAAGGTAAATTATCTTGGCCTGTGGGTGTTTATATATGATGATGGAATGCAAACAAGCATTGTTTGGCTTTGAATGCAGAACCCGAGAAAACTTCATCTAGGTATTTAATTATACAGGACAGAGTAGAAATAGCCCTTTGTTTCCTCACCGGCCCCTGGTTAAAAACCCACAGGTCACTCTAAATCAGAAGGCATCACAGTGGATCAGAAGGAACTGGGACATAACATTTCGCAGAAGACTTGTGCGTTTCTGGCTGTGTTCTTCTCTGATAAGGCTGTTTGTGCTGTGTAATTCATGTATGGAGTTGAATAACGTGGCCGGTGCCCCCGCACAGGCGCACACGCGCGTGCACAGACACACGCACTGGCACAGACACCAAGACTCAGCCTCTTTAGAGTTTATGTGAGCAAACAAAATGATCAAAGATAGTAATCTGGCGTTTACTTCTGCCTAGGTAAAAGAAAGATCAGAGATGAACATTTCTCCTGTCTGTGTGCGGATGTGGGAGGCACAACCAGATAAAGTCAAGGTGCTGGGCCGTAGCTTTTGTTTTTGCCAGTTTCTTATGAAATATCAGGGCTTTTCCACTAGTGTTAGAGCCAAGGCAGAGAACTAGAAAGATAAATGATTTAATTCAGGCTGTCAGGTTCTGTTTGCTTGGAAGCAAGGATTCGCGAGGAGAAAAGCACATTAATTGAGGTCTCAAGGTGGTGGTAGAACACATTTTCTTTATTACTGCTTTCTGTGTAGGGGATTGCTTTTTTTTTTTTTTCTTAAGTTTATTCTGTCTTGTTCGGTCAACTTTTATTGAGTAGGTCCTGTGCTAGGTGGGGAAAATCAAAGTGAATAAGACCGGGCTTGTGGGAAATGGACCGTAAGTATGGTAGAAACAGGGAGGAGAGAGAAATGGGAGTTTCCTCTGGGGCTGTTACAAAGGCCTTTCTCCAAAGAAGCTGACTCCCAAGCTAGATTTGGAGAAGGTCTTTGCCAGGCAGAAAGGATAGAAAAGGCACTCCAGGCACATTGGGACAATAGAGGCAAAGTGATACTCTTGTGGAAGAATGTGATGTGTGGGGCACCTGGGTGGCTCAGTGGGTTAAAGCCTCTGCCTTCGGCTCAGGTCATGATCCCACGGTCCTGGGATTGAGCCCCGCATCGGGCTCTCTGCTCAGCAGGGACCCTGCTTCCTCCTCTCTTTCTCTGCCTCTCTGCCTACTTGGGATCTCTGTCTGTCAAATAAATAAATAAAATCTTAAAAAAAAAAAAAAGAATGTGATATGTGTGGAACATCAGCATGTGGGCTGAGAGATCCAGGAGAAGGGGCAGAGGAGAAAGTTACTTGTGATGAGATTGGAGGGGTGTGTGGTAGGAGTTGGTCATGAGGGGTCTCGTGGCTTTTTAGGCCACATGCAATCATAGAAAACTGCCAGACTTGGGTCAGGTGTGGGTGGCTAGATTGGAGAAATTTGGAGGAGTAACTTTATGGGATTTGGGCTTTGAGCCAAGGAGCAATGGAGGCCACTAAAGGAAAGCCATGATTAGATTTGTGCTTTGAAAAGATTATCCTACTTGCAGGGTGTGGGGTGGCTGGTAGTAGGGGTCAAGAATGGATGCAAACAGTCCTGTCAGGAGTTTACTCTAAGGTCCTGGCCAGAGAGGAAAGTGGTCTGGGTGGTCAGTGTTATGGTGTCATAGTAGAGAGAAGCATTTAAGTCAAAGAGACGCTTTCTGTGGATGTTGAAAGGGAGTAAGGTGTCAAGGTTATTCTTCCTGAAACAGCATCGAGACTTCCTTCTGATTGGCTCCCATAGGCAAAAACAACGTGCCATCCAGTCTTCAAATGGCCCTACTGGTCTGGTGGCCCCAGGTGGGCTCAGTGTCCAGACTTCTGGGGACATCCTACCCCCTGGCATCTAGAGCCTCTGAGCTGTCAGTGAACGTCAGAACCACGTCAGATAAACCAGTGTGACAGGTGATCCAATCTTAAGTCCAGTCATTATTGTCTTCTCTCCCACTGAACTCCTGTAATCTGCTCTATGGCCCATCCTGTAAATGAACTCACTCACTAGCCCTTGTGACACCTCCTCCTCAACCCTTCCGCCCTTCGAGCCCGGAAAGCTGAAAACTATATTTCCTAGATGTCTTTGCAGGTCTGGTCATGAACTGCCTCAGGACTGAGGCGCCCCCAAGCCAACCCAGCTGCTTGAGACTGATAGGCAGAAGGGAGCAAGGTCTGGTGGCCGCTAAGCAGGGGATCCGATATTCTGGCCAACAAGGTGGCAAAGTCTTGTTTTTCCAGGGCAGCGGGTGGTAGTTACTGGTGTCCACTCCCTACTGTCATGCAGCTTCTTTTTCTGGCTGCTTTGTTCCTATTTGTGGCATCCAAACCCAATTCTCTGGCCCATCCCAGTAATTATATAAGTTACCTCAGACTTGTCTGCTTAAAGTATTGAATTCGGTTGCCTGGGAGTAAGAATCTGCAATTACCTTCATCCATTGTTATATATCTTCTTTGTTGTTCTTTGTGTGGTGCTACTTCTCTCTCAACAGAGTACGAACTCTTCAAAGACAAGGGAGAGGTCAGATGTCCTCTGTAATGTCCATCAAGGTGGATTACAGCCATTTTTGCCTACATGATGGCCAATCATTCTTCTTCCATAAATAGGAGATTACCAGATTGTGCCCCAATTTTCCTCTGGAGAACCACATCTTCTCTAGTCTCACAGTCTACATGCTTTGGTAGTGGCGATTCCAGCAAGAGAGCCAAGGACGGGCGTGTGACTCAAGTCTGGTCAGTCAGACTGTTGCATCCCATGGCTCTTGTAAAGATGGTTCAGGACCCAGTCAGAGCCAGCAATTTGCAGTCTCAGGGTTTGCTGGGACTGTTGAGAGAGAGAGGGGCATCTGTCTACTCTTTTTCTGCTAGAACCACTGGTAAGAAAGAAGAGGTGAGCCGGGTGCCGCTGGAGGTTTTGTGTGAGACTGAGGGGGTCAACACAAAGGCAAGCAAAACCAAGAAACTGTTGATTTGTTTGAGCCTCGCATAGATCCAGCATTGCCTGAAGACAGCCCTACCTTTGGTCTCTTCAGTTGGGTAAGCCAACAAAACACACACACTTTCTTTCCCCTCCCCCTTTTGCTTTAGCCAGGGAAGTGGGTTTTTGGTCACTTGCAACCATAAGCCTTGACTAAAATACTTGTCCATAAATATATCCTGATTGGCTCTTCAAAACACAAAAGCAGAAAACAAAACAAACAAAACCCACCACCAACGAAACCCTGAAGGCCTCAATTCCCCATTTCTTTTTCTTTTAAAACTTTCTTTCACCTCGACTCTGGACTTTCTTCAAGTGACCATCGTTATGACATTGGCTGCGCTTTTCATGATTTGAGGGACAAACAATTAAAATAAAACTGAGATGCACCCTGATCCCTTATACTCTTAAACAAATCGGCCGCTGCTTCTGGAAGGGGGCTCTAAGTGAGGGCCAAGCATTGAGAAGGATGCTGTGGCCGTGAGCTCTGCTCTGTGGTGGATGCTGATTGCCTCTGTACAGCATGATGGTTCAGACCATGTGCGATAGCGCCATATGCAATCAGGGTTACTTGGGTTTGAGTGTTACTTCTACACTCATTAGATGTGTGATCTTAGCCAGGTTGCTTAACTTCTATGAATGCAGCTCAAACTGGCTTATCATTCAAGAGGAGTTTATTGGCTTATGAACTTGGAAAGTCCAGGGAGGTGTCTGCCTTCAGATTGGGCTGGATCCAGTTGCTCAAACGATATACATGGGGAATCTGTGGTGCTTCCTGTCAGGGCTGGATCTCCAAGCTGACTTTCCTTTGGGTTGACTTCAATCTCAAGCAGTTGGGTTCATTCTCGTGGGAGGAACATGGCCTGGAAGAGCTCCAGGCTTACATCTTCCTGGCTTCGCTCTCCCAGCAGAAAGCACACAACTCATGCCCTACAGCTCCTGGGACAATCTGAGGGAGAGCTCTTAGCAAGGCAGCTTGGGTCACAGGCATGTGTCTGGAGGGAGGCGGTTAGGTCAAAGATGGGGGAGAAACATTTGTTTCTCCAAGGAAAAGCAGGGGGCTGTTCCTGCAAGAGGGAGCTTGGTGGTAACAGGGTAAAAACAACAGATGCCACTTCTTACTCTTCTAGGCTGTGTTCTCTAGGGGAAAACTGGAAATGTAATAGTTCCCACTTCACAAGGTTTTTGTAAAATGAAATGAGTTAATGTTTGGGGAGCAGATGCTCTTGGTGCCCCACTCATACCCCCCACAGCCCTTAACCATTTCCATGTCCGTAGCCCCAGATCCTCACATCAGGCTCTGCCTGCGGACTCTCTGTGGCTGTCAGACCCCACTTTGTCCGTGTCTGCTGCAGGTCATACAGGCTGGGGAGTTAGCAACAGTGGGGAGCAGCCTTTAGCTGAGAGCTGGAGGGTCAGTACCCAGGCCCCGCCCCCCTTGCCCTTGACGTGACAAAAGGTGCCATGGCCACTGCTCCAAGGGTTCCCAAACAGTACTGAGCTCCAGCGGCCCCCAGCAGCACCCATCATGCCTCCTCCATTTCTTGTTTCACTTCTCTTACTTCCCTGCTACATTTCCCAGGGTCTCCTCCCAAACATGCAAAGGACCCTGCCATCTTGTCTCAGGGAAGCCGCCAAGGAAGAAAGATTGTCCTGCTCTACCATCATGGTGGACATACCACAAGCACTCAGTACCAACTTGCTAGCGGGACCAACACAGTGATTTCTGGCCATTGTTTCTTGTCACCTCAGTGCCGTGCCCTTCCTTCTGCCCTTGCCTTTCTGCCCTTTTCACTGTTTCACAGTTCCTGTGCCCTCCGCCTCGTCTTACTACTTCTTCATTTCCCTCTTTCCCCTGGGTAACTCTAATTTTGAAAAGAGGATGGATATTTTTCAACAATTAACAGAGAAGAACGGGCACCTAGAAAAACTGGTAGATCCAACAACGCTTGTCGGGACTGGCAACTTCTTGAAGGCGGGAAGGATGCTGGTTTTCCCTTTGCCGTAAAAGGAACACATGAGTCTGTATTCAGAGGGCGAATAAGACGAATTAGCCGACTTTATTTTAATAAAGGAAGGAGGCTGAATGAAATCTACTTCCTCTGTGTATCACATCTGCTTCCCTGCTGCAGTTTTAGCCAAAATGATCATCTTTTAACCATATCCACGACAATTTGGCCTCTCACATCTGCAGAGCAGAGCCACTGTTCACTAAACGATCCTCTGGTGATATTAGACTGTTCATGCACCTCATTTACACACAAAGAACACACGCCAGCATCATCTGGACTATTAACCAATTTCCGATATGAGATTAATGCAAAACTGACTTCTTGGGAGGGGGAAAGGGTTTATGAATAAAGATGGATTTTCTCATTAATGGAGTGATATCAGTTCCATGCATCACACATTTTTGGTGTGACAAGTTGTGACTTGGCAACATGACAGGAATGCATGCAGAAGAAAGTTCGGTTTGTCTTGAGAGAACCAACCACGGTGAATTCAGAAATCAAAAGCTTTCTGTTTTGGGTTTCTATCTTCAGACCTCTGAATACTGCATGGCAAGAAGTTGGCAAGGTGGCTGGGTGATCTTTTCTCAATGAGCCTGTAGCTCTCTCTGCTTCCCAAGGGGTTGTCTGCATCTGTTCTGGGCCCCAGTGGAGGTAGAGGGGGGGTGGCTTGTTTTTATGTTGTTGGGAACCAGCAAACAAACCTCCCTGTTACTGTGCTCGTGCCAGGTGAGCAAACCTACTGAGGAAGAATTCTTTCAGAGTGACAGGGCTGCCCTGGAAGAGGGGTGAGCTGGGCAAAGAGGAGGCATTTTATCAGAAGTCTCTCCAGGTGGTCCTCCTTGGGCCTTCCCTGTTTAAAGAGCTAGAGATTTGAAAGCAGCCAAACGGTTGTGGCTGGAGGCCAGACTTCCTTTATACAAATGTTTCCCTGTTTGCTGCTCAGAGGAGATTCTTTCCACCTGTTCCTGACTTCCCCAGCCCCCCAGCCCCAGCCCCCACGCCCGCATGTCTCTGCAGGTCTGGGGCCTGCTCTGTGGATCCGTGCACCGTTTTCCTGTGTGTGTGGAGATGGGAAAGATACATTTTCAGGGAAAGAGAAGTCACAAGCCAAAAGTCTTTGGTTCGAGACCCAGCTCTGCCCTTCACGTGCTTAGCTGTGGGTTGGAGGAGGTTGGAGGAAACTGAGGAAACATAGTAATAGCTTCATGACAGGGTCCTCATGAAGAGTGGATCAGCTAGCGATCGTGCCATCCGTGTTAAATGAGCACATCTCACACAGGTACACGTATCACCAATTGGGGCAGTTAGAGGGGGAGAACCATGCTCTCTCTTCTTGGGGGGTATGTGAACCATATGTGAGCAATGCTATGATGGGCGTGGTTAGACCTAGATAGGAGAGGTGAGGGCGGGTCTCAAAGTTTGGGTTCAATTCCTACTACTTTGTAGCTGGGTGACCTTGGGTAGTTTCCTTAGCATCTCTGAGCCTGTTTCCACAACTGTGAAATGGGGATAAAGAGTCTGGATTCTTCTAGGATTGCTGTGAAGAATGAATCCATTCATTCAACAACTAGGAAAGGGGATCACAGAGACAGAATTAACTTCCTCTACTGGGATGAAGGTGGGACCCAAGCTGAAACCAGGGAAGCAATAAGCAGCCGCAGGTACAAAATGTATGTTTGGACTAAAATATAAGTTGATCCTTGCATAACATGGGTTCAAACTCCACGGGTCCACTTATATGTGGGTTTTAAAAAGTAAATACAGCACAGTACTGTGAATCTATTTTCCCTTCCTTACGCTTTTTTAAAAATAACAATTTCTCTTCTCTAACTTACTTCCTTGTAAGGATACAGTATATAATACATATGAAAAATGTGTATTAATCAGCTATTTATGTTGTTGGTAAGGCTTCAAGTCAACAGTAAGCTATTCGTAGTTAAGTTTTGGGGGATTCCAAGTTAGACCCAGATTTTCGACTCTACGGGGGTCTGCCCCAACCCATGCATTGTTCAAAGGTCAACTGTAAATGAGATTAGATTATAGATTAGATTTCTTTTTTTTTTAAAGATTTTTATTTATTCATTTGAGAGCAAGAGAGAGAGAGAGAGAGAGAGAGAGAGAACACAAGCAGGGGGAGGGGAAGGGAGAACACAAGAGAGAGGGAGAGAACACAGAGGGGCAGAGGGAGAAGCAGACTCCCTACTGAGCAAGGAGCCTGACATGGGGCTGGATCCCAGGACCTCAGGATCATGACCTGAGCTGAAAGTAGACGCTTGACTGACTGAGCCATCCAGGCGCCCCTAGATTACAGGTTAGATTTCTATAGAAGCAATATTCTGTATTTCTATAGTAGAAATATTATCTACAGAACTTGATTTAGACAGGAAATCTAAGAAACCCCAGGCATTGGTCCTCATCTTATATTTTCCAGTATTTTTACATTTAATATTTATAGTACTGAGACTGCAGAAGGATTAAAACGGGGGACAGCATGAAGAATGCTTCTCTCTCTCCCCAAGCCTGGAGACAAAGGAAACAATGGAAGGAATGATGGAAGTGAAGCCCCTCTATTCAATAGTGGTGAGATCAGCACTAATTTTGATAATGGAATAGAATTTCTGTGGGTCTAATACTTCTAAAAACTATTGTATTTTTGAAGCGAGGTCAGTCAGCATTATTTGGGTCTGAAGTTAGTGCATTAAATTTCATCTCTCAATGTTCTTTCTGACATCATTTTTTAGAAAAAAATCCTTTCCCCTTCGTTAAAATCTGTAGTGGCCAGTGTGGTTAGGGACCACTGATTTGAAACACCATTGTTCATGAACCCAGAAAAAAGGATGATGACCTATTTTTTTTTTAAAGATCGGTTGGCATAGCTTTGAAAAATAAGTCAATCTCAAAAAACAAAATCAAAAACAAGTATTTAGCCAGGAATCTAATGTTTTCTGAATCTCTACTTCGGAGCGAGGGTATTTGCAAGAAGACAGAAACTGTTTTTCTAGAGAGATCCGTTCTCCTGCTTTATTTCCCCTCTGAAATCATGAGCCGATGTTTGTGACATCACTGGGTTGCTGTGGAAATGTTTATTTCACAGAGGATTTCGACCTCAAGTGGGGAATTTGCAGGAGGAAGTGTGAAGTCTTGGAAAAACACAATTGGTTTGAATAAAAATGGGCAGCATTTGGAAAAAGAATTCACACAGAAAATGATATAAATTGCCTATAACAGATTGTTTCAAGTTTTCCTGTGTTCAAATACTTGTTAGAGGCATCTTACACCGATTTGCCCATTTTTATTTGAATTTTACTCACTAGAAAGATCTGTATAAGGAATTTGGGAGAGCAGGTAAGGAATGGCTTTTTGCATAAAAAAAAAACTTTTGGCTACTTAATTATTAAAATTGAGAAAAAGGTTTAGTCCTAAAATACCATTTTGAGGTGGGGGAGAGATTATATCCGTTTATATTTTTAGACCATTTAGCAGACTTAAGAGATGAGCTCCATTTAAAGAATTGCGACTCAAGGGGCCTGAGTTTTAGATGCAGAACCTACAAAATCCCTTTTTCGTTTTAAACTGTTAAATCAACAGAATGCCAGGCTAGAGCCTTTCTTCCTGCTGGGGCAGTATTGTCCCCTAAATCCACTTTCCAGTTTTCTCAGCCTAGCCTAGTTTGATGTAGCATTGACTTAGCTTAACTACAGCAACCGGCGAAAGGAAGTGGGTTTGCATTTGGGATGGGAGGAGGCGGCCACGGGTATATGTGTGTGCCTGCGTGTGCGCACGCGGGGGACCAGGGGCACAGGGAATCGAGACACAGCAACTGTGTGAAAATAATTTCTCCATGGCTGGAAGAGGGGTCTCTGCACGGGAAAGCAATTTTAGGAATTAAAAAAAAAAAAAAAAAGAAAGAAAAATCTTCAAAGAGGGCGGGAGGAAGGCTTGCCGGGAGGGTGCGGGGCGTAGCGAGGGACATGTGCGTCTCCGCGGGCATCCTGCTGTCCTCCTCCCCTCGCGCCCACCTGCCCGCGGCCGCACCCGCGCCCCCTGCCGTCCCGGGGCGCACACGGCCGGCCGTGGGGGGGGGCTGCAAAGGTCTGGCGGCGCGGGCTGATTTAGTGGCCGGGGCTGTAGTACAGGCTGTCCCCGGCAGCCGGCGGAGTCAGCGCGCCCACGTGACGGCCCCGGCTCTCCGGTGAGCTCCCCAAACAGACGCACACCCAGCCACACGCGCGCACACACACACGCACGCACCCCCGCGCGCACACGCCCGCCCGCCCGCTCTGCCTCTGCGCCCTCCATCCCGGCTCGCTCATTCTCTCGCCCTCTCGCTTCCCCTGCGGTCTCTCGCTCTGCGCGCACACACCACACACACGCACACGCACACACACACGCGCGCACACACGCAGCCGGCACAGGCGGCGGCGGCGGCGGCGGCGGCTGCCCAAGTCAGGACGAACCTCTGTAGGTACCGTCTTGAGAAGGCGGCAGCGGCGGCGGCGGCGGCGGCGGCGGCGGCGGCGGCAGCGGCAGCCCGAGCATCCCTCCTCACCGGGAAAGCGAGCACCGCCGAGAGTTTGCGTTCCCTTTGCCGTTCCCTTCCCCCTCCTTCTCTTTATTTTCGAGAGAATTTCTTCTTCGCTTATTGGTTTAATTTGATTTTGAAAATTTTTGGTTGCTTTTGTGTGTGTGCTTTTTTTTTTTTTTTTCTTTCCTCATTTTATTTGCATCCAGAGCATGGCGGGCTGCGGGCTGTCGGAAGACACCTTCTTCTCTTCCTTCTTTTACAACTACGGCTCCTCCTGGGAAACCCCTTCCAACCAGGTAAGGGGTGGCTCGGGGCCCGGCGGCGTCGCGCCCTGTGCCCCCTGCCGCGCGCTCACTTGGCATTCGGTGGGGAGGCAGAGGCTTGGGAGGGGGTGGGGAGGCCCGGGGGCCAAGTGGGTCGCACTGTCTGGGTCAGTGCCAACCGGCGAGAGGAGGTGCCCCCAGTCCCCAGAGCTAGCTCTCCAGTCTCCAGGGGCGGTAGCGTTCCTCCCGTGCCCAATCTGCCTCCCCCCGCCACCACCTCCCAACCCAGCGGAAACCCGAGAAAGAGGCAGGAGCCAGCACGTTACCCCGAACAACTCCTGGCAAAACCAGGGAACTCGAGCGCAACCTTCCCCAAGTCGCCGCGGGCGCCGCGCCCCTGTGCGCCCGGCGCCTGCCCGCCCTCCAGTTGCGCCGAGGGGCTGCGGAGCTGCGAGTCCCCCGCGACGTGCTGTTCCCTTCCACTCCCCCCCGCCACCCCCGGGCCCAGAGCCACCTCTTTCCCTAAAATGGCTGCAATCTCAAGTGGAGGCGTCCCTTGACCCCGCGGAGGCGGGTTGGGGGGGGGGAGTGGATGCTCCGGCGCCCGTGACCCGGCGCTTCCCCTGGCGCGCACAAGCACCCCACAAACACACACACTTAACTTTGATGACTGTGCAATGCAGTCCGGCTGCATCGTGCCCTCGACGCTCCCCGCCGCCGGCCTGTAGGTGTGCATGTCGGTGTGAATCCGGGGTGGAGGGGCCGTGGAAGCTGGAGGTAGACGCCGGAAGGGGGGGCGTGGAAGGAGATGGGTGTTAGCCGGCCACGGGTAACCTGGAGAGACAGGAGTGTGCTCAGGGTCTAGGGGTGCAAAAGCTATTCTGGGAGCCAGAGCGAGAAAGAGAGAGAGGAAAAATGCCTTTTAATTAAATAACTGTTGTAGTCTGCTGCCCCCACCGCTTGTTTGGTGAAAGTCTACAGGCATCTGTCATCTCCAAACTACGCGGGGAAGTGGAGCTGGAGTCGAGGGAGGGGAGGGGTGTGTGTGTGTGTGTGTGTGTGCGCGCGCGCGCCTGTGTGTGTGTGTGCGTGTGTGTGTACGTACACGCGCATGTCCAGGCTGGGGAAAGTTGGGGCCGGAGGAGAGGTGAAGAGCAATGGTGAAAGGTAGCAGCAACTCGATGGGCGGTCGGGGCTCCAGGGCGCGGGGGATTCCCGGGCCCCGCGGAGCGCGCGCCGCGGGGGGAGCCGCGCGGCTGGGCGTTGGGGGTGTCGAGGAAAAGAGATCTGTTCGGCCCGGCTCACCCGGCAGCCACGGCGTCTCTTTTTCCCAGTCTGCCCGCCAGCCTCGGCCGCTCGCTGTGCTGCCCGCCGCACTCGCCGGCTCTGGCGCGCTCCCTCCCGGGCCCGGGGCGCAGCGCGCGCCTGTGAGCTCCAGGCTGAAAAGCCAACCCCCCCACCCCCAGCAAAACAACCCCAAAATGCGCTCTGCCGCCCCCTCATTACCCCCAGTTTCTAAGAAACGGAAATCCCCAAACTAGTAGTTGCCGGGCGAAGCCCTGGCGTCTCCGTGAGAGCTCCCCGGAAAGCGCCGCGGCCATCCGAGTGAATAATACATAAGGGCGGCTCGGGAGCCCGGGAGAAGCTCCTGCCGCCGCGGCAAGCAGCAGCGGGAGGCGGCGGCGAGCTCCAGCCAGAGCGCCGGGCCGCCGCGGCGGGTGGGGGCGTCTGGGCGGCCCCCGGGAAGCGTACCCGGCGCGGAGCTGCGGGTGGGGCAAGAGGGCGGCCCAGGCGCGTGAAGTGAGGGTTTGGGGGCGAGGCAGCCGGGAAAGGGGAGGCCCGGCTGTGAGTAGAAACTTGAAGAACTGCCGGGGTGGTCGGGCTGGCTGGAGTTAGGCGACTCGGAGTGGGGTGGTGGGTGCCCTGGCTGCTCGTGGCCGGTGCAGGGGGCTTTCTTCAGGCCATCCTGCCCTGTCTTGCGGGGCCCCGGTGCTCTCTGCGTGCTTCCCCGCGCTGCCTCCCGGTAGCCGAGAGCCAACGACCCCTCCGGCTCGGCCAACTCCTGCTCTCCAGGAGCGGGCGTACGTGCGCCCGTGTGCGAGTGTGTGTGAGTGAGTGTGTGTGTGTGTGTGTGTGTGCGCGCGCGCGCGCGTGTGATTGTCGATGAGTCAGAAACCAACCCCAGCTCGCTTTTAAGGACCAAGACGAGTAGGAAAGCCTAGACCCTCACACCCAGAGCCAGCCTGGCGGGGATTTGGGACTCGGGGATTCCTTGGCCGCACCGCGCTCCCAGTCCCGGAGTCAGATGCGTTGGGATAAGTTTCGAGGCGCGTACCTCCGACCTGTATCTCGAGGCCGCGAAACTCGGGCACTGCGCTTTCCTCTGAGAAGAGAGAGGAAGGGTGGAAGGAAGCTCGCGGTGATACTGCTTTACAGCGGTGGGAGCTTTGGCAACATCTTGGATAAAATAGGAAACAAGTATTTGGAGAGCGTTTAAAAGCGAAGGGACGGGGCCCGAATTTGCAGGACTGGCAATCACGTGCAAACTCCTTGGAAACCGAAGGAGGTGGGCGAGAGGGAGGGGAGATGGGCAGGGTCAGAGTAAAGGAAGCCAAGAGCTGGAGAAGGTGGGGGGTAAGGGGGAACATTTTAAAAAAGAGGAAAACTGTCGGTTTCCTCGGGTGAAGTTAGTTTGACTTGATTTGGAAAAGCTTTTTCCCAAAAGGCAAGATCTTTCTTCTAGAAAGGAAGACTCGTGTTGCTAAGAAAATCGGAAAGAATTTCTGATAAAGCAGCTGGCGCTGCTCTTTGGAGGATGATTCGCTCGCAGGCTGGTATTGGGTGGCGCGCTACTCTCAGTGCGGTGGAATTGTGTGGTGGGGAAAGGGAGATGATTTGAAATATTGATCTCTCCTTCCAGTGGTACGGTATGAACTTTACGATAAAGTACAGAAACAAATGAGAGATGTACGTCATTAGACTGAGGTGCCCTCAAGTGCTACGGAAGCTTTAATCTTTGGTGGTGAACGCAGCCAGGCAGTGCGTCTTGCCAGGATTTGCGGTTTCCAGCGCGGCCGGCTCTCCATTTTCAGGTCTGAAGAATGTATGTGCATAAGGACCTAGGTTCCTAGTGCTCCACAGTTCACATTTTCAAGGGTTGAGCCTAGGCACAGAACTGAGAAACCTGCTCCCAACTCTTCCTCCGCTGAAAAAAGATAAAACAAAGGCAACACTAAAACTCATCTTGGACTCAGGCAGGGCTGCTGTGGGGAGGCCTGGGCCAAATTTGAAAGAGTGAGACTTATTCATGATTTTTACCTGAATTGCTGCCAAAAAGCTTACAAATCCTCTCTTCCCTAAAAATAGCAATGCTCTTCAAATGTAATTTGTTTACTCTTCCTCAATTAAAAATAAAACCATCTTCCTAGTGTTATAAAGTGCTTATGAAGGTAAGGGTTGACTGTACTAAAAAAAAAAATCAAGCTTTTTATTTCTAGATCAATATGATGTGCTCTCAACATCTAATACCATGTAAAAGGAGCCTTTTTACAACATCAATAGCAGGCAGGCATGTCTCCCTAAGAACCTCTTTTCCTGGAATCACAAGGCATTTTGATTTGCTTTCATTTTCACAAGAAACATGATTATGACACCTCTGGTTATAAACAAGCCAGTGAAAAAAATAATGAGGGTGGGGGTTCTTTATATAGAAATCGAGAAATTTGGAAACAACTGGGGCATTGGTTCGTTACTAAACCCCAAAACAAAACCCCCAACCCAGCCTCGAATCATCCTCGACTGGAAGGTATTTTTAGTTTAGTTTGTTTTTTTTTTTTCCTGTGACATTTTATCACCAAGGCTGGGGGAGGGGTAATTGGGGTGATTTTTTTGGGAGAGAGCCCAATGTGTATGAGAGCCGAAACTGCATCTGTTACCATTTGAAAACTGGGAAATCCCATCTTATATCTGAAGAGACCATGTTGCAGATATTTTGCACCTACTTGCCAAAGTGCAAAACATACCATAGTGCGAGTGTGTGTGTGTGTGTGTGGGGGGGGAAGCATCTGCTTTGGTGGAATTTATTTCTTCAATTAGAATGAAAACCCCAATTAAAGTGTGTATGTGAAATGTCTCTGATTTGGCTCCGTGCAGCCGACAGCAGACCATTCTTTAATTTACAGTTTCACGCCTAGGGATGGCAGTAGTGCAAGCTTCCAAAACCCAGCATTATCTTTTTATGTTGTGCTTTTCAACCTGCGAGTCTCTCCTGTAGATTTTTGAGCTTTTCTGTCTCCATCACGACTCTGACTGTGGAACGGTCATTACTGCTTGCTGGTTTGGACCTGGGTCACCTTATTTAGTTGTCACTCTGGAAGCCCAAATCGAAGCAGGCCAGGTCTGTATGATATTGAATCAATGAATGGAAAGTGAAAAATGGAGCCAATTAGCTCACTGCTTGGATATCCATGAGGCCAGACATCTGACTTTACTCACCTGATTGACCAGTTCTTTGGTTACTGGATAGCTCAGCCTGAGTTTGTGAAAAAATACTACCACCAGGCTTGAGTCTGCTCTTGCACTTTTCTTACCCACCACTCCACCCAACCCCCGCCACTCCCTCACTCTCCCTCACATACAGACCAGAAATGTAAAATGGCATCCTTATAAACACACTGTCTTTCTGGAGTAGGCAGCGACTGTTTCGAATTCAGCCCTGGGCTTTTGTTGCCAGTGCCTGTAATTCTTTGTACTCACTCTATCTTTTCAAGCAGGATAGAAGTTTCAGTGCAGAATCATTAAAGGATGTGGGTAAGTTGTTGAAAGCTTCTGCTGACTACCTGTTTTTTGTTTTTGTTTTTGTTTTTTGTTTTGGCTTGGCATAACTTCCATGAATATGGATAGCCAGAGCAGAAAGCAGCCCACTGAGGAACACTTCTCCATCCAGTCCAAGTACTATAAAGAACTCAGTATTTTTTTTCCCCTCTTCTCTGGATATTTCATAATTTTTAAAAGAGTAACAATATTTGGATCCACGGAGAGGAGCCAAAACTTGGGAATGCCCTGCATTTACAAGACTCTTAGAAAAGCAATATCTTAAAGTTCAAGAAAATATAAACTGGATTTCTATACATTTTAAAAATTTTTATTTCCTTGAAGATGTACAGATGAACCATAAAAGCGTTTTTACATGCATTTCTATATATTTACCTTAAATACTTTTTAGAAATCTACTTCAAAATCTAGCTCACCTTACCCCAGTTTTTCCAACATTGGATTTCTCCTAGGTAGAACGAAAAGCAAAAGAGACTTGTAATATCGTCGGTTCCTTGTGGTCCTTCCAACAAGTCTAGCTTTCCTAAGGCTTTGCTTTTCTTTGTAAAATTCTATTAACCTAAAACTTAGGAACCAAGCAGCGGTGATGAGAGCTACTGTTAATTAATGTTGTTCCAAACACTTTACATGTATTTGACTAATTTAATCTCCAAGATAACATATGAATTAGGTACTTTTTTTATTATTCCCATTTTACAGATAAAGGAAATAGGCCTCAGAGAGTTAAATATTTTGTCTAAGATATCAGTGCTAGGTAGGGGCAAAACTGGGATATCCCCCAGGCAGTCAGGTTTCAGAGCCTAGAATGCCAGCTAACTCTTACTTTCGACACTTCTTCCTCTCCAGTGCAGTGTAAAAACATCACGTGGCCACATGTACATTTCCAGCAAGTTTGTGATGCTGTCCTTCATTTGCCAGTTTCATGAAATAGTGAAGATCTCCTTCGTGTGCCCAGGTTTGCCCATTTTTTTTCCTGGTTATTAACATAACCAGATAAAATTCTCTTTGGTAAATGAGGTGAAGTCATCTGTTTCAGCAAAATCAACCATAACTACCTGATTTTCTTATTTTTTCTTGGTGATGGGCTTAATGTTTGAGTTTGCCATTCTTTTTGGTTTGAATGAGTGGTTGATCCAGTTTTATTTTATTTTTAAAGAATTTATTTATTTGAAAGAATGAGAATGAGGGAGGGAGCATGAGATGGGGGAGAGTCAGAGGGAAAAACAGACTCCCTGCTGAGCAGGGAGTCCCATGAGGGACTTGATCCTGGGACTCCAGGATCATGACCTGAGCCGAAGGCAGACGCTTAACCCACTGAGCCACCCAGGTGCCCCTCGATCCAGTTTTAGAGATAGACAGGGTCTTTAGATTGCCAGCTCCCAATCTCAAATAATTATGACTTAGTAAAGGGCCCATTACAAATGTATGTGAATATCAGTAAAATAACACTCTATAGAAAAAATGTAATTTTAACATTCACGAATAGAATAATTTTATAAATAATTACTCAGATGCATCAAAACCTGGTCCTATATGTGTATGTATATGTGTGTGTATGTGTGTGTGTATTAAATACATGTATTTTTTGGCATAGACTTACTCTCATTTTGTAAGCAAACCCACACCATGTTGGGTTTGTCCTGTATTTAGTTATGTTTGCCCTTTAGTCCTGAACTTTTTCAGCATGGCCGTGTTATAATAGGTGTCTTTTGCATTGAATCATCCATCTAACATTTATGTCCATCATGAACTAATGCTTCTTACTGGTTCATCCCTGATATTGTGATCTTCCAAAATATAGTCGTGGAAAGGGGAGGGAAAACATTAAATGTCAGTAGTTACAGCAAGACAGCTCTGGGAAGAGGACAGGGTTTCTTGCTGTTTTCACATTCCTTTGGCCCTAGCGGAAATGTAAAAGTGCAGGGTTTGCATTGGAATGAGAATGGGGTCACCTACCCTTTGTAGTCATCATCAAGGAAGCAGAACTTCCTTCCAGAGAGACCATAGGAAATCAATGATCACACTTTGCCAGTGAAGAGGTAAATGTGGACAGCAGACGGCATTAAATAAAAGGGCAGCAGAAAAGTGATTTACTCTAGAAGGCAGTGTGACTTTTTGGTCCATTCAAAGAATTCACATTTTTGATTTAATAATTATATTTAAATATTTTCTTTTGGATTTTTTTTTTAAAGGAAAGGAAAAATGCCATTAGGTGATGCTACTGTCTTTTCACTTGAGCATAGCTATTTAAGGAAAACAGAGTGTCTGGAATATGGTAACAGAGACCCCCCTCCTCTTACTTTTTTTCTTAATAAGAATTGACCTGATTTGTTACAGTTACCGGATTTCTGTTTCTTTTTAAATTTCACGTAGTCCCTGATGCAGAGGGGAAGGTTGACACGGGGGAAGGAGTGTTGCAGAGGGATCCTCATACAGGAGAGGCATGGTTGGGGGGCAGGGAAAGAAGAGAGGTGGTTGGTGATTGCTGAAATAAAGGGAATCATAGGTTTGGAAGCTTAACGAAATGGAGAAAAGCAGGTGTGCAGTTCTAATATGCGTCCCCTCTTTTGCATGCACTTCTGATTGCTTTGTGAGCATGATCTCCTTCCGTACATGTGAAGGATCGAACTTCAGGTAATAGCTAAGGGGGGAAAGTGAGCGTTGGGCTTATATCTGGGAGAATACAAAATATCCATGTAATGTCTTGCCTGAAAGCATATCAGAAAGTGTGTTAGTTGTGTAACAACAAAACAAAACAGGAAAAAGAGACACGAAGAAAAAGAGCGAAAACTCTCACCAACAACCCCTACCACATTTTGCTCCAATTTATTATTTCCAGTAGCAGTTTAGTCCCTAATGTTAACAATGAGTGATTATGATTCTGTAGTTTCGTTTACAGCATGAATTAGCATTTTGTTTTCTGTTACGGCTTTTGAATGAGGAATTATAATGTATAATTTGCTGAAAATAGATGTTATCATCTCTTAGGATGAGAACAACCACATAAACTTGAACAAATGATAAAAATGGAATCAATTACATTTCAAATGGAAGTAGTTTACAAACCTCCAAATACAAAGTGGCAATAGTAGCTGGTTATTGTAACAAATAATTAGTTTTTTTAAACAACATTTATTGAATTCCATTGACAATTTGGTAATTGTTCACAGTCGACTGTAGCCCTCCCTCTTCCAAAATGAAATGTGGCGTGGAATGACTGCATTTTATAAACTGCAGTTTTCCTCATTATTTAGTGCTGCAATCAGAATGTATATATATTTGCATATGTAACCCCTTCTTAGCTATCTGAGGAACACAATCGAATAAAACGATGTCACTAAACCTCCTCAATGGCTTGAGATAAACACCCAAGGGCAGATGATTGACAGTGTTTTCAGGTTCCAAAGAAACAAAAGAAGCAACTAGTTTGCATGGGTGTATGTGTGAGTGTACGTTGAAGGGGGAAACGTTTGAAATGATTTATCAAATAGACGGAGACCTATTTTTACTTGGGTGAGAATTAATTTCTCTTTGTACTGCCAGTCCTCCTTCTTCTACCCTTTCTGCAGTGTGTTGTCCTGGTTCGTGTGTATGCTCCCCACCCACGCTACCCAGGAAGCTCTGTGCAGGAAGGCACTGCACCTGCCTGGGCTCTGGGGCCCTCCTCGTGCCTAGCCTGTAGTAGACAGAACAGATGGGTTGGCTAAATGGCTGAGTTTTCAGAAAACAGTTTTATACATTATATGTGTCACATTATTTATGGTTCTTTGTTCCATCTCAGGATGATGAGGGCAAGGCCATGCCATTTTTTTGAAAACAGGGATTTGACTCGGAGGATAAATGAATCCTGCCTTCATTTAAACATCTCCAGGGAAGAGCATGATTGGTTTACCAAGGGCTCACTGGACCTCTTAATTTTTAAAATGAAAAAAATTATGAAATATATACTTCAATTAATAAATTCAGAAAGGAGAAAGGAGGAAAAGTGGGCATCTGAGGGTTTTGATTTTATTTTTAATTTTTTGGGTAACTGCTACAAGCTGAGTGGATCATTCATTTTTGATTATTTCTAAGATTAATCTATTTCTTTAAAGTTAATATGCAACGAAATATGTTCCACATCACTTTATTTTTAGATCCCACGACTCAGTCTGAAACAAATCAGTGGCGCATTATAAACACACGAGAATGTATCTAATGACAGGAGTCAGGCTGAACAGATGCTAAAATAGATGGATGCATCGTGTGAAGTCGAGGGAGCTGCAGGAGGGGATGGAAAAAAAATCTCTAGAAGTTGGAGGGCTTGCGAGGTGAACACTATGGAGACTTTTCCCCCGTTAATATGTGCTTGCACAGTTCAGAGCAGAAGGGACCCCATTTGCTCCTGCATGAAAAGAGGAATCACGATATCTGTCTCCTAGAATGCTAGCAAAGATCCAGGGATGTGATTGACTAATGCAGGGCTGAGTCAGTGTTAGGTCTTATCAGTCAGTCCTCAAATATTTATAGAGTACCGACCGATGTGCCAGCCTGGCGGAGTGTCTGTCACATAGTAGATTCTTAATACATTACGTGGAGTCAGGTATAATAGAACCCACGTATCGAACACTACTAGAACCTTGCAGAAACCTTGCAAAGTGCTTGATGTGCACTGACTCATTTCATCATCAAAATAACCCTGTGAGGCGGGTGGGTGCTCTTACTCGGATTACATATGATCTGTTACCATCGAGGCAGCTGAAGCACAGAGACCACACAGCTAGGAAGCGGTCCAGCCAGGATTTGGATTTATTGCATCTGGCTTCCAAGCCCCGGTTTAAACCACCGAGCTAGGCTGCCTTTGGGTAGACGAACTAAAGGATGACAGAGGAGAATCAAAGAGGGCTAAAACATGTTTCCTTAGGCATGGATGTGGGTTTCAGGCAGAGCACCACCTCTGCGCAGAGAAGCTTAGAAAATGCGTAGTGCTGGAAGAAAAGAGCAGAGACTGGTGGGGTGCTTGAGGGCCACAACCACTTAAGCATCTCGTTCTTGGTTTCCGCTCAGGTCATGATCCTAGGATCCTGAGATCGAGCCCTGCATCGGAATCCCTGCTTGGGATTCTCTCTCTCCCGCTGCCCCTCACCTACCACCGCCCCCATCTCTCTCTCTAAAGTAAATAAATATATTAAAAAAAAAAAAAAACAAAGAGTAGAGAATAGTGCTATGGTCATTTGGAGGAGGAGTTTACCTTTTACTTTTGACGGGAAGAATCACAGAAGGTTTTAAGAAGGCAGTGGCATTTGATTTGGGCTTGGAAAAATGGAAAGAACTTGGGCAGGTGAGTAGAAGGATGAATAGGGGGCAGAGGGGGCATTTCTGGCAGAAGGAAAACATAGAAGAATTTGCCAAGGAGTAGTTGTTAAGGGTTGTCCATTTTTTAAAAATTGCTTTTTCATTCAAGATTTATTTTGTGCCTACAAGGTGCTTATCCCTGTCCTCAAGGAGTTTTAATTTAGTAGGAGACACATAGATCACATGACATATATGATATATATATATATATATATATACCTATATATATGTATATATATATAAATAAAATATTATAAAAGTCTCTTTGTCTCTGTGTCCATATATATACAGGTCTCATCAATGTATCCATTATCTTCTGTCTCTCTGTTTAGCCATCCATCCTTGTCCCCTTTAAACTGTGTGAAGTGTTAGGAGAGAAAAATAAAGAATGTTATAGAAAGAACAGGTGAGGAAGTGTGGTCTGTCCTAACTCACATGTCAACCTTGGAAATTTACAAGTAGGGACTTGAAAGAGTGAATCTCCCTCCAGCAGGCCCCCTCCCTCTCTCTTACTCAGCTAAGGAAGGAGCTGGCAGAGCTTGGATCCTGCGAGTAATCTAGGTGGAAGACCAGCTCTCTGCTCTGTCTCCCTGTCACAAGCAAGCAAACAAGACTTCAAACTTAGTTGGAAAGTTAAGATCTTTGCATCGTTTAAAATCTGCTCTGTTGACAATGTCAAGAGTACAGTTTAATGAGTTAAGTCCAACGTAAAATTTTATTTTGGGTCTTCCTGTACTTTTAATAGACTACTAAACTTTTTCTGGGTTAAAATTAGTCACCCAACCTAGAGAGTAAAATAACATCTGAAGTTGGGGACACACTCCGGGCCTGTGCAGTTGTGCTAATGAAATCCTTTACTTCTTTCTTTGTGAGATGTCAGACTAAAAGGGTTACATAGCTTTGTGAAAAGAGCTAAAAAACCTGTAAAAGGGAATGGAATCATCTTTACAATGTTTATCAAAGGCTTGTTATTTTAGGAAGTAGGACTCCATTGCTAGTGGATTTTTTTTTGATCCTGCTAGTAACAGTTGCATTCTAAATAATAACAAAAGTATTTCCCCCAATTAACCTGGTCTTAAAGAACAAGTTTGCTAAAGAACAATGGGCTGATTCCTTGTTTGCATGCGTTAAAATGAATACTGGTTCATTTTCCCGAAGATCTGGCCGTATCCGTTCCTTTACTGTACTAGGATAGTCAAGTCAGATGATGTTTTGGGGAGTGTTTGTCAACTGTAAAATGCTGTCTTCGTCATTATCATTATGATGGAAGGAGAGTTTGCTTTTTGGAAAGGGAAACCATTTTTGTATTATAGTAGCACGGAAAACAGACCCAGAAATAAAGTAAAAATTAAATAAATATACATTATTCTCACTTAAGTCATTATTTTAAAAATGATTTCTTGCAATGATATTAAACATTTGCATTGTGGGGCCTCACTCCAGGACCCAGGACTAAATCTATATTAAATCTGCCTCCTCTGTAATGGATTCTGTCAACCAACCTCTCAGAGCATCCCAAACAAGCATTGACTGAGGTCATTTCAGGCTAATGAGTCCTCCCCAAGCATTACTTAGTTGTTTAAATAAAGTAATTAGAGAATGTCCTATAATATGAGAGCCTTCGGAAATACTCGAATATCCCTCTTTTCTGGAGAATTTCGGGAAAATGCCTCATATATTTGGGAATATACAGTAATTAAAAGTCTTCCCAAATGGTATGCTTTCCTGGAATGTTGGTTGTTATTAGCCCTCTTATGCCTACATTGTATATAAATAGCTACAACTTTTTTCTTAGTCGATTTATAAATGCCACAGTTTTTTAAAAAAATAACATTTGCACCACCCACAATGTTAAATACATTTGTTGGGCATGAAATAGGTGCTAACTAAAATCTTTATTGATCATTTGAATAGAACAATAATAAACTTTGACTCATTATGAGAATTTAAAGATATTGGCCCCTAATTAAAAAATTGCCAGACCACAGAGGGGGCAAGAATGTTCCTTTAAGTACCAACCAAAAATGATATTTGCAAATAAGGGAGTTTTTGTCTCAAAATTAGGACTGATACCTCTTGTTCTGCATTGTCAAATATAGGGAACACTTTCCTCCTTTATATTTTACTACCTAAAAAATATATATATGTAAACTTGGTTTTCTAGGGCACCAGTTTTGAATGTCAACTGCCAGAAAACTGATAAAAGCATATTAATAATTTTTTTATTCTTATAGATGTGATACATTTTGGTTTGGAAATTTTTCTTAGGAAAGTAAAGAAAAGAGGGGAAAATCAAATCCATACATAATGCAAGTACCTAAAGATAATCACAGGTAATATTTCAACATATAAACTTCCGTGCTTTGTTCTTGGCCTTCGTATTTCATTTTTGATTGGTATCATATGTAAGTATTCTTGTAACCTGATTTTAGCCCATAAATCATGACCAACTGCCATGCCGTATTTCACATGCCTTTGTATCTCTTTTAATGGCTCTGTAGTATTCTACTGTGTGATTTTAGGACCCTTTATTTAACCATCCTCCTAAATATTGGGTGTTTAGGTTGTTGGCAGTTATGACTGAACTTGGTGAGTTATCTATGATTGTTTCTTTAGGATAATACTGAGTAGTAGAACTGCCGGGTTAAAGGGCATAAGCATTTTAGACTTTTGTGTTAGTTGCTTCTTAGAAAAGAAGCACCAACTTACACTCTCCGGAGTTACTTGTCAGGGTCCTAGGTGGAGGTTCTTATAAAATGAATTCTCATAGTACAGTATTCGTCCATTTGAAAACTTCAAACTAAACCTTGTTTAATGACTGTTATCAGTCAGGAGGTCATACTCACTACAATGATGACCGTCTTTTGTCTTCAGATTTTGCAAGTTCCTTGGGTTGCTAGAACAAAATGTGGGTTAGGTGACCCAAGCAAATAGTTTATGTCAAGAGTTTAACTCTGGTTATCAGATGAATGTTTTTCCTCTTTTTCCAGGGTCTATCTCTGCAAATACCTGCTTCCTTTTGTTCTGTTGAGATCTACAGAGAGAAAAATCTTTCTTGTTCTACTCACTGAATTACTTAAACTTCAAAACAAGGAATAAGCCTGGATTCTAAGCAGTATGTTTTGTCATTCTGGAGATAATTCCAAGGGAAGAGGAATGTTGACTCTATACTAATGTGTTATTATTGTTGGTCTGGTCTGGACCCAGACACAACAAATCTTAGAGGTATTCATGAAAAGAAAAACTCTTATACAAGAGCCATAATGATTAAGTTCCACAATGAAGGTCATTCTCATTTCTCTCTAGCTTTCCCCAATTCCTTTCTCAGTTGACCTCCTTGCAGATTTTTCAGTAATGCTTTACAACCCTTGGTCCATTGGCAATATAAACCCCCTTTCCCCAAATCTTGTCGTTACTGAAATTTCATTCCTTTCTAAGAAAGTGCATTTTGGGGAGGCGGAGGTGGCTGTTCATTTGTCTACACTCCTTAGGCCCAGAGGAACTGGGGTCATTGTTGCTTCCAGAACATTACTTTGGCACTACCCCTCTAAACTCTATGATCCCTGTAGCCTCCAGTGAAATTCCCATAGATCATATCAGGCCCTTCTTCCTGGCCATCTTGTCATCTTCCTGTCACTTCCCTGTGTCCTTCAGAGCCCAGGACCTGGCTCATGTCTCCTCTCTACCCCAATGGCCACCACCCAATGATCTTCGGGATTGGTACGTGGAGAATGTACCCAATAGCTTAGTTTCAGAGTGGCAACCTTTTGGCCCCCACTATGTTCTGACAGCCCAATCTCGTTGCCCATACTCTGACCTCATCCTTTGGAATGGTTCTGCTTCTAGAACCTTAAGTTGTGAGCCTCTTAGCCTTCCTGCTTCCTTACCCATTTATTTCCAAGATCTCTGTCCTCGTACTACTCTCCTTTTTTTTGCAGTTCATCAACCATACTATCTCCCCACTCCTTTTATAGCCATCCCAGAACCCATGATATGTCACTTTAATCACTCTCTTGCCAAAACCTCAAAGCCCTTAATCTCTTGCCCTTCTATATCTGCCCACAAAATCCCAATCTTGGATCCGTCCAACTAACTGTTTTGTTTGCTTCTGCTTACAAGCTGTTGACTTGCTCTTGGAAAAACCCAGTCATGCTAAAGAATGCTGTTGTAATTTTATTGTCCCCAACCTCCGTGCTATTCAATAAGCCTTGTTTGGGTCATCAAGTTCACTCCCTGTCCATATCTGCAATTCCAGACACTGCCCACTGTCAACAACTCCCCTGTCCACCATTGGCTCCCTTCCCAGGTGAGGATTCATGATTACGCAATAGAAGTTCTGTCAACTTTTGGTCTCATATCTGGAGATCTCCATCTGCTCAGCCCCAGCTTCCCTTGTACCTGTGGATATCATTCCCTCCCATTCTCTTTAGGATGTTGAGCCATTAGTTATGCCTTTGTGACTCCACTTAGGAATAAATGTACCCAAATCTCTCCCATCTTGAAAAATTTCTCCATCAACCTTTCACTTCCCTTTAGAGGTGGCCTGTCACCTTTTGTTGAATGGCGTGAAAGGCCCAGCTCTTGTTGAGGACCATCCCTTTAATAACACAAAGCTATATGACTGTGAGGTTGGTTTCTCTCAGTAGCTCACAGATTCTTGGAGTGAAGGGGCACATAGTGTTGCAGAGCAGGGGACCTATTGCCACGCTCAGCAAGAGACTTGTAGACAATCATTGTTTCCAAATTGCCTCCCTCCTGTTCACTTTTTAATGACCTCTAATAATGGTTTAGCCATCACTACTTTGCTGAAGCTCTTTTCTGGCAATGACTTTGTAATTCCCAAATGCTGGGGATTCCTTTTCATTTATATATGAATTTTTCAGACATTTGTGTGACTTTGACTCTGTCAAGAAATTCCTCTGATGTCTACTGCATCTTCCTGTCTTTCATTGTGTTTCCTCCCCTCCCTCATGGACTCTCTTGTTTTGCCTGACTTTAGTTGTGGTGTTTCTGGGGTCAGAACCTGGATCTCATTTCACTTGACTCTTGTTCTCCCATGGCAATCTACCCATGCATGGAAATGAGAGACATGCCTGTCTTTCAGATTTGTGTTTCCAGGCAAGACCTCCTTCCTGAGTTCCAGAACTGTTTAACCAACTGGCTCCTTGACAGTCCCATTGATATTTCAAGCACAGTATGACAAAGACAGAATTCCTCATCCAGATTATGTTGTTCTTGAATTCCTTATCTATGTAAAGGGCAACAGTACTTATAATACTTAGACTTTTGCAGGATACCAAGCCACCCAAAACTTTGTGGCTTAAAACAGCAACCATTTATAAGCACATAATTATATGGGTGGGGGATATGGGCTGAGATCAGTTGGGTGGTTCTTCTGCTGGATTTGGCTAGGTTCATTTTGGTCTGACTGTTGTATCTGGCAGATGGCTGGATGTTGGCTGGGGTGGGGGGCAGACTGAGCCATGTATCATGTAGCCATCACCCAGCAGGCTAGCCCATGCTCTTTCACATAGCAGTGACTGCAAGATTCCCAAGAAATGCAAGAGAGAGGAAGCGGCAAGGTTTCTTGAGGCCTCTTGCTTGCAACTTGTAAAACATTACTTCTGTCTTATTTGTTTGGTCAGAGAAAGTCACAAGGCCATCCCAGATTCGGGGAGTAGTGAAGTTGATTCTACCACTGGAAGGGAGGGGCTACGAGGCCATACCACAAGGACCATGTAGGTGTGTGGTGGCTGTGGGAGATGGGTGGGTGGGATGGAATTAGATTGATTTTACGTGGTTCATGCAATTGTAGTGGCCTGGTAAATCCAAAATCTTCAGGGCAGACCAACAGGCTGAAGACCCAGGAGGAGCAGCCACTTGATTTTGAAGGTCATCTGTGGGCAGAATTCTTGCTCAAGGGAGATCCGTCTTTCTTCTCGAAGCCTTCTGAGTGGGTGAGGCTCATCCACGTTATGGAAGGTAATCTGCTTTACTCAGAGTCACCAATTTAACTATTAATCTTCTCCAGGAAATACCTTCACAGAACCATCCAGAATAATGTTTGGCCAAATATCTGGGCCCCATGGGCCCACCAGGTTGACACATAAAATTCATCCTCACACAGTCCAACTAACTGTCTTGGTCCCTGAGGCACTTTGTGATATAGACTGTGAGGACTGGAATGCAGAAAGAAGGATTGGAGTAACACAGATAAGGGACTGACCTACAGACATAGGTAGAAGACAGTCTTGTTGAAAATGCAGGTGAGGTTTTGCCTGAGTTAGAGGTTAGCCAGCCTTTTAAAGAGATCTTCTGAGTCTGAAGAGGAATTGTCATGGAATTTTCTGTAGCCCGAGTAGAAAAAATGATGAACCTTGAGTGTTTAAGAAAACTTTAAAATCCTTATTTGATGTGAAATTAATTCCAGTCAATAAGACACAACACAAATACAGATACTCTGATCATGTTTTTATGCAAACATGAAGTCAAATTTTATGATATGTACTGGGAAGGGGTATTCTAGATTAAACAAAATCATGAAAATCAAAGAATTGTTTGATTAGGAATCCTAGCTGAAGTACTGATTATCCTAGCTCAGTTATCTTCCTGTACTATTACTCTCAGATCTATTTCTGAGCCTAATCAAATTCCCTATAGTTTCTGGTCTTTGAGCAGACTCGGAAGAGTTGTAAAAAGAAATAATTGTTTTCTTTGGGAGTTTTTGGATTCTGAGAAAGTCTTTCATGACAGAAGAGGACTTTGTGGGTGGTCATTTGAACTCGCAATAACAGGCATGAACTACGTTTCCAATAAGCCTTAAAAACACTTGTAACAGTGAGGATTTTAAAGCAAGGTATTTTTTTTTCTTCAAATAGCCAAACGTTCAGATGATGAAATACTGTTTTCAAAGATGTCTGTAGGTATCTATTCCAGACTTACTATGCAGTGTTTATGAAATCAAGGGGAGAGAGAAAGTTCACTTGTGATGTTGAATTCAACAACACAGTGGTTATTAATATGATCATTGTTTTTACTAGAGAGTATAATTTGGGCTTTAGATTCTTTTATTTGCACCAGGAAGAAAAGAATCTCTGAAACATTTATACCTTCCTAGGAAGGTTTGCATAAGAATTCTACATTGCTTTCAAGTTTTGACCTCTGCAAATTGAAGCCTATCCATGTAGAATTTCTAAAAGGAAAGTTAAGAATAGCATGATGGTGAAAGGTACGGTATTGTACCACCAGCTCCACAAGTTACTCTCACCTTTGGTTTTCTGATCTGTAAGATGACACATGTGAAAGGCTTTGGGTGGTGCTTGGCATGTAGGAAGCACACAGAAGCTATAGTGCTGATGTTAGTTTACAAGGGCACAGAGGGAGACAAACATGGTACCTATGAACTAACGCTAACTTGGTTTATAAGAGGCAATGGTGGGGAAACCATAATATCCATTTCACCTCATTTTTTTCTGTCCCTTTCTTGATTTGTTCCCAATATTGGTGATGAGGTAGCTTTCAATAAAGTATTTTCTAGGAACAAACATTTCTTCCTTTGCTGAGAAGTGTCTTGGCGTAATCCACACCAGTCAGGTCATTTCTAGAAGGTCTGTTGTCTGCTTCAGATTTTAATATTTTTTCCCCTGATTTGCAAACAAAATGGAAAAAAATTGCCTATATATTTGCAGGGAATAAAAACATGTAATACCAAAGAAAATTAGAAGGTAAAACTCCAGAATAACATGATTCTTCAGAAAATACAATCCAATTATAGGAGACAGGTAATATCCAGTTCCTTTTTGGTTGACTTATAATAAATGCAGATTGCTTAGGTATTTAACATAGAATGGTATTTCAAAACCAAATGGTGACTATTATTTCCATTATCAGTGGGAAAAGTAATGTTAAGGTAGAAATTAGTACTTGGGGTTTATAAATGGGAAAAAGAATCTTTTGAGCAAAACTAGCTGAAAGATTGTAACTCTTTTGATCTCAGGTTAGAGGATTGTTCTTTCAACAAATATTTTTGGGAGGCTCTCTCATGTTCCAGGCACTGTTTTAGAACCTGGGCATATAGCAGTGAGTAAGCAAGAAAGGCCCTGGCTTTGGTGGAATTCATAATCTGTCAGGTTGAGGCAGAGTGAAAACAAAAGTAAACGTTGGCACAGGAAAATCTATGAAATGATCATTGTTGTGAAGATCGTGGAAAAGGACCCTGTGCTGTATTGACAGTGATGGGACGGAGTGTGTGCTGTGGATGGGATGTGGAGGGATGTACAGACTGGGGACAGGTCTGACTCAAGGGAGGTCCCCCATGGAGGTCTTGTTGGGACTTGTGGAGGTGGTTGTTCCAAAAGACGTCCCTTGTGGCTGCAGCAGGGCGAGTGAGGGGATGTGGCTGAGATTCGGAGGGATATGACAGAGCCCAGATCCCAGGAGACTGCAGGTGTAGCGGGAGGAATTTAGAATTCATTCTCAGTGGTATGGGAATCCCCTGGAGATTTTTAAGCGGGAGAGGGACATGGCCTGATTTATGTTCTCAGAAGAGCACTGTGGCTGCTTTGAGGAGGATGGGCGAGAATGAATAAGGGGAAGAGTGAACCATCGGGGCTCTTGTGTAATACAGATGAGAGAGGTGGTGCAGGCAGGGACTGAAGATGGAGAGTCGTTCCCCTAAACAAAGGAGCGTTTGGGCAGCTGCCAACACTTAACCAGCATTGAGAGAGGCCATCTGACTGTTTGGTGGGAAGGGCAAAGACAAACCTGAAGGCAGCCCCTCGAACGTTGGACAATGGATAGACCATTCTGGGCCAAGGCACAGCTGGCTGTTTCATGAAGCGAGGACTGGAAAATGTTGAGCAATGATAGATCCAGTTATATAGGAAAATAATGTTGTTTGGGTAGTGGAGCGATTTAAGAAAATTTATCATGTCAAGGTTAAGGAGTGTGTTCAGGCCAGATGCCCATGGTCCTAGGTGGCAAGCTGGATTCTACCAACTTTCTTTCTTACTCACTGCTGTATGCCCAGGATACAGGTGTCACTGTGGTGGACACGTGCTGTGGACCTTTGTGAGCCCTCTGGTGTTTTTTAGCAACACATGTTTTAAAGGTCTAAATGAGCAGAACTCTGGACACCTGGCTGGCTCGGTTCATAGAAAATGGGACTCTTGATCTCAGGGTTGTAAGTTCAAACCCCATGCTGGGTGTAGAGATTACTTAAAAATGAAGTCCTAAAAATATATAAATAAATGAGCAGATTGCTGTTGTGTTCGTTGCTGTAGAGAACAACTGCCCAGTTTGAAGAAGGGCTTGGTACCCTTCAGAAGGTCATTACCTTGGTTGTTCTGTGGAAAGGATGTCTTCTGTGGGTTGTTTCATGCAAGTGTGTCCTCCTTTTGTTTGCAGGAAAGAACCCCCCACCCAACTTACACATACAAGGCTTCGGTGGACAGCAGATGTAGGGTGAGGATTCAGATTCATTATGGGACCCAAGGTCAGAAAGTGAACTGAAGCCTCATGTCATGTGAAATAGTTCTAGGTGATGCAAATTCTGGACAGAGGCTACTTGCCCTTTGTTGTCTTAGGAGCTCCCCTCTCCCCTGACTCATGAGGTCTAAGATTCAACCCAAGTGGCTGCCAATCCAGAGTCTACTTCATCACCTCTCAGCTCCAGTGCCCCATCCCAACTGATGCTCCTTTTCTGCCTTTCTTTGCTCAGTTTCCCAGGGGGCAGTTGTGTTTGGTTCAGCCCCTGAAGTTGCCTGCGTGGTCCTGGTTCATGGTGGTCTGGAGCCTGTTACTGTGGCCCCTCATCCATGCACTCCATAGTGCTGGGCAGAACAATGATGGATGGATGGGTTTGGGCTAGCCATTTTGTGAAGAAGAGGCATCCTCTGTTTCTCCACACCCTTGGGGCCCCTTGGCAATGGAAGGAGGAGAGTGTGTTTGGTCATGTCATGGAGGTGGGGAGGAGGCCCCCCTGGTGCCAGGCTGGGTGGCCTGCAGAGGGCTGGTGGAAGGTTGCCGTGGAGTCACTGCGAGCAGAGAAGAGATGCCGCCAGTGACTCTGGAAGGGGTGCTCCTTATGTGGTGACCAAATTTTCACTTGTAAAATTAGGCAAAGTTGTGAGATAGTTCTCTAGGAAATTCCGTGTTTCCACCTGCCTTCGTGAGTTTGGGCTGCTATAACAACGCACCACACACTAGGTAGCTTATGAACCACATTTATTTCTCACAGTTCTGGAGGCTGGAAGTCTGAGGTCAGGGTGTCCGCCCGACTGGATTCTGGTGAGGCCCTTTTCTGGGTTGTAGACAGCTGGATCACATGCTTGAAACAGAGAGACCCTGGTATCCTCCTTTGGTTATAGGAGTGATCCCGGCACAGGAGCTGTTCCCTCATGACCCAGTCACCTCCCCACAGTCCCACCTCCTAATGCCGTCACACGGGGGATTGGATTTCAATGTATGAATTTTTTTGGGGGGGCACCCACATTCAGTCCATCACACCCCCAAGACTCTGAGAGAGTTCCACCTTTCATTCTGGCCTCTCCCTAGGAGTCTTCTGTGTTGTTATTGTGTTAAAAGCATCTCTGTCTCTGCCCTCCCCTTGAGGAATTGAACCTTCAAGGATTCAATTCAATATAAGGAACTCCTAACACTCAAGAGCAAAAAACCCATTAACTGATGTTTAAAAATGGGCTAAAGATTTGAATAAACTTTCTCCAAAGAAGACAACAGGTTTATGAAAAGATGTACAACCTCACTAATCATTAGGGAAATGCATGTCAAAAACACGGTTAGACATCTCCTCATACCTGTCAGGATGGCTATCATCAGAAAACCCAAGATGACATGTGTTGGTGAGGATGTGAGGGATTCACCTGTTCCTTTCCTTCTCCTGGCTTTGGAGTGCGCCAGTTTCCAGGACAAGGTGCTGTTGGGTGATGGAGGATGTGTTGAAAGAAACTGCTTCACTGCTGTCTTAGTCCATTCAGCGACTATGACAGAAACACCACAGACTGGCTGACTCAAACACTGGACATTTATTTCTCTCAGTTGTGGAGGCTGGAAGTCCAATATCCAGGTGTGGGCAGATCAGTGTCTGGTGAGGGTCCACTTCCTGGTTCACAGAAGGCAGTCTTGCAGCTGTGACCTCGAATGGCAAAACAAGTGAGAGTTCTCTGGGGTCTCTTTTCTTTCTTTCTTTTTCCTTTTTTTTTAGAGAGAGAGAGAGCGAGAGCGAGCGAGTGCAAGTGAATGAGCATGGGTGTGCGGAGGGGCAGAAGGGGAGGGAGAGAGAGAATCTCAAGCAGACACCATGCTCACCATGGAGTATGACGCTAAGGTCATGACCTGAGCCCAAATCAAGGGTCGGACTTTTCACTGACTGAGCCGCCCAGGTGCCCCTGGGTTCTCTTTTCTAAGGGCACTAATTCCATTGATGACACCCCCATCCCTGTGACTTAATCACCTCCCAAAGACCCCCACCTCACACCATCACATGGGGGGGTCACAAATATTCATACCACAACAATATGGACTGAATTATTTCAATGATATTGAATGAACATCTTTTAACCAGTAATGTTCTCTGGATTCTCTGAATATATTTGGTAAAGGTGGGCAGTGTCTTGCCTGATTACCTCAGAAATGCATAAAGGTGAAATTTTCAGATAATTTTCATACCCCTGCGCTCCCCCAGTGCCTTGCATTTGAGGACGTCAGACGAGCTATAGATGTGCTTTAAGTCGAGAGCTTAACAAATACCAACATATTTCCCAAGAGTTTTGGAAGAAATGAATCCTATGTATGCAAATTATGACTATTTCATAATAACAAAACCCACTGCTAGTATTCTGAACGGGGCTCCTATAAAACACACTAATCCAAAACTGACAATCTGGTTGTGTCATTGTAGACAAAAAGGAATTGTGGAGATATTGATTTTATATCAACACAGGCCTACAGAAACATGATTTAGGAAACATTTAAATAAAAGACCAGTCAGAGAAAGGGGATTATATGAATCTTCAGGACAGAGAGACGATCAGTCTTGAGATCTTATTTAATGTTCACACCTGTGAATGTCACGGACTGCCTAGGGTTTGGTCCTAGGTGGTTGGGGCGAATCTTTTTTTTTTTTTTTTTTTAAAGATTTTTATTTATTTGACAGACAGAGATCACAAGTAGGCAGAGAGGCAGGCAGAGAGAGAGGAGGAAGCAGGCTCCCTGCTGAGCAGAGAGCCCGATGCAGGGCTCGATCTCAAGACCCTGAGATCATGACCCGAGCCGAAGGCAGAGGCTTAACCCACTGAGCCCCCAGGCACCCCGGTTGGGGTGAATCTTAACATTTGTGGGATTTTTGTGTAGAGCTGGTTTTCAGTCCTGGGAGTGTTTTCAGAGGGCGTTATCAGCAGCAGAAGCCTGGCTGAGCTCACTACATGGTGGGAAGTGCTGCTCCGTAGGGTCACCAAGCAAGTGGCCTCATTTTCTCCCAAACCAACCACCTACATTGTTCAGCAAACACATACCCAGGCCCCTGTCGCCTGAAGCACTTTTTCCCAGGTGTGTTCTTCTCTAGGGGGCTGTTTGGACTTTCTCACGATCGCATACACAGATCTCACCTTCCCTCGTGTCCACGAAGTCAGTGGTTGGTGATGAATGACTCTGCCCTTGTGTGTGTTCTGTTGCATGTAGACGGTAGGCACGTTGCGGGTGGAAACAGCTCTCAAAACGGACCCATCCTCTTGGCTACAACTTGAATTCCCACGCTGCTCATTTCTGGCCTGGAGTGCAGCCGATTCTTCCCTGCACCACCTGTAAATAAAGTTTCTACAACCCAAGTCTGACCGTGGTGATCCTTGTTTGGAAAACCCTTGAGGGGGGTCCCATAACCTTGGTTTCTTTTCACCCCTATTGGGGTGCTGCTCTCCATGACCTGGCTGGGTCACCTGCACTTCAGTCTCACCTCCTACCACTTCCCCTCTCCCCTCCCTCTGCCAGAGCTATTACCTGGTGTTCAGCTGTGATGGGATCTTGAATCCCACTGAAACTTTGCTCCTACCTACCCCGTACCCAGACCTGCCTTTCCAACTCTCATGGTTCTGTCATTTTTAGCATATTATTAAAAAACAACGGACATTCTTTGGACCAGAATAGGGACATTAAAACGGAAGGAAGAACAGTAGAGAATGTATGTAATAATGAACATGATTTGACCAACCAGACAAATATGTAATTTGTGCAGGTTAAAAAAGCATATTAATAACTTCATGAGGTTAACCAGTTTAGGACTCAATTAGAAATGTGATCCCAGGAATTACATACAAATTATTATAATTATGGTGACAGGAAATAGCACTCCGAGGAGATGGTAGGAGGCAGAAATTTAAAAGGGGAATATATTATTTAAAAGTCAGGCAGCTTGTCTTTGCGGCCCTAAGAGTTGAATTGGGAAAATTAAAGATCTCAGATCATAAAACTACCACCAGAATGAAGTACTAAGCTAATCCACTCAGCAGAAAGCAGCTCACCACCGTAATTGGAAACACAGGCTTGTGGTTACTTAATAGAAACGAACATTTCATCATGTCGGGGCCAGTGTGTGCCATAGATTTAGCATACCATCTCTAACATATTTTGCAACTTGGACAATTAATTCCACACCTGTACTGTCCCATATTCAGCTTTATAAAACATGTCCTCCCCATAAAAATAAATGTGTGTGGCAAATAGCCCTCTCCCTTGTTTGCCAAAAAAACAGATTACTATCAGGAAGGCCGAATTATCACCTGCTGTCAACAAACAGATTACCCAAGTTAAGGTCATTACCACTGCTGTCATTATCTTACATATTAAAGCTGTTATGGATGAACATAGGGACGAAATGCGCGGTCTTGAATTTATCGGGGGCTTCTATTAGACCTTTTTGAACTTCATTTTGCATGCTTGTAAGACTATGAATTAAAACTATCCATGCAGCCCTATATATTTTTTTTTTTTTTTGAGAGAAACTGCCTCTTTAAATGAAGAATTTTTTCCTTACTGCTAAAGGTTTTAGATTAACTCAGCATCCCATGAACCTTTTCATGTTGTCATCTCCTGACATTTTTCTTTCTGGATTTTTAGAACTATAATACAAGATAAAAATACACTTGGAGGTGAAACAGCGAGAGGGGGAGATAACAAGGGTATTTATTTAGTTTCCTCTTCTGCTTTTATTTTTCCCTGATTATTTATGTAATTTATGCTTCTACTCATTTTTAGCCTCCAAAGTCTGTTTCAGTTAACTTTGATTTTCACGATTCTAGTTTATTTAATTAAACTCTTTGAAGACTTTTGCCCACCCCATTTAAATGAAACATGACCGAGGAGAGAGTGAACATAAACATCTTTGCATAACGGATACGTTGAAAAATGCATGACCACTTAAATGTCACAACTCGGTGAAGCATTTCTTTTTCATTCTAGTGCTACTGAATTTTGAGGACAAGCTGAATTTTGCATTTGCATCTTTGCTAAAATCAGGTAGTACCACAGTCTTGAGCTGAGAACGACCTCCATGATGAACGTGTGGTTTGAGAGCTCCAAGAATCTCTCCCTCTGCTCTCCTCTGCTCCATTCTCCCGCCCACTTTCCCTCCCTCCTCCCTTCCTTCTTTTCCTTTCTTCTTTCCCCTGGCAAATAGCCAGGGCTGTGGGCATGACAGATGTAAGGCCAGCCTTGGGCTGAGGCAGCAAAGTCCACATTCAGGGCAGCTGCCCCACCGCCCACATCCTGTGCCTCCGGGGCCTGTTCCCAAGTGTGGCTCGCATTTGGCCAGGTCCATCGAGCCCTGGGAATTAATTTTGTTCTGGGTGGTGTAGCTCTTCCTGACCAGACTGCTCATTTACTTGCTCTTCAGCAGTCGGGCTGCGGTAGCTGAGACTCCGAGAATGAGGTAAGGTCTGATTCAGATGTCCTACCAGCAGAATCCCACGGGCGGAAAGGGGCAGGGGAATACAGATCGGAAAAGGAAGTAAAAGGACACAGAAACAATTAGGTTATTACGAGGCCAAGTAGATCAGAGCTTGAAGACGGGTGTAAAGGCAGGGGAATGGGGCAGGAAACTAGCATTTCCTGAGGACCTACTAGGGGCAACTAGGTAGGGAGGGACGAGGGTGGGGACTGGGGTGTGACCTGGTCAGTCGTTCACAGTCTCCATCACTCCCCAAGTGTATCTCTGACCAAAAGGGCTGACTGTTTTTCTCAGGCAGGAATTTTTATGCTGTGAAACAGAAAATCTATGCTTCTTGGGAAAGGCAGCTGGCTTCTCAGCTCCCATCCATTGTGGCCACGTAGGAATGCATATGGTGTGATGAGCTCCGAGTGTTCAACAGAAGGGAGTGTTCCAGGTTTGTATGTGCATGTGTGTGTGTGTGTGTGTGTGTGTGTATGTGAACCCTCCTGATTTTTCAATTTTGGCAACAAAACAAAAAACTTTAAAAATTAATTAACACTGTCTTTGAGATGAATGTGTGGAGCTGGTGGTTTAGGACTGCTGTCCTGAGCTGTAGGGGAATGGGCCTACTCACTTCTCAGCCCAGCCCTGCAAGGGGGGGGATACTCTTCCCTTTCACAGGAATCAAAGGAATAAAGGAAATGACAATGTGCCTGGAATAAAATGGAATCAGCACATCTCTCCTGGGCACCTACTGTATACCGAGTGCCATGTAGTTCATGTGGGAAGATGGAAGCACCTGCCTGTAGACACTTCTGGTCTACCTCAGGATACTGGAAGGATGCGTGAAAGTTAAGGCACCACCACAGTCTTTAAATAACAATAATACGAGGCCTTCCAGGATTAATTGCCAAGTGAATGGATAATCATTTTTATAGGAACTCCTAGGAGGTAGAGAGACTTTTCTTGGGGCTTGATTTAGAACAAAAATTTGAACAGGGATCGAAAGATTTGGAATATTCTCCACAACGTGATGGATGAGGAGAAGAGAAAGAGTGAGGGACTAAGGCTGCTTCTTTTTTAGAAGAAACCCAGAGGGTTGGGTCACTTGCCCATGAAGGGACAGTATGTTCATGGCAAATCCATGCCTAGAACTTCAGGGGCTGTTGGCATGAATGGGTCATTTTGTTAGACTCTATCTTGGATCTTTAACAGGCAAAGGTCAGAATGGTTATAACTGGAGGCTTTCAGTGTGACCATAGCCTATGCATGTTGGTAAAAAGCAATCTAATGTGGTCTTAATTTTTTCCTACTTTCTTCTAGAAATATGTATATTTTTCTAAGTGAAAGTAGTTGTGGTAGCACCTTGCTGGGAGTCCTGTAGTTCCCAGGTATGACAGTCTGCCCCATACCAGTGGAATATTTTTACATCATCACTGGGGGCTGCTTTAGTGACCTGTAGCCTTGAACCTGGAAGAAGCTGAGGAGATTATAGGAAAAAATTACACCAAGTGTAGAAAGCAGAGAGAAGGGAGCATACGGATAACTTCTCACTGGCTTGCATAAGGAATTCTAGCTGTGCTGTAGAGTAGTGATTTTCAAACTTGATTTTATTAACTACAGAGCCCTGTGTTTGACTGAACTTTGCAAACACAAATTCCCAGTTGAAAACAGATGAGGTGGTGCTCCTATGTCCTCTGCACCTAAGCCTTCGCTCAGGGCGCCTCATTCAGGCCTTAGAAATCCTAGAATCCTGGAATTTGTTCTTTCAAAGAATGGGAAAGATGGATAAGAATCAGAGGTCGGGGGAGACAAGTGGTCTAGGACAGTTCTTTCCAAACTATAGCTCATTTACCCCCAGGACTGTGCAAGGGCAACCAGAGGATGGAAGAAGAGATTAGAATTTGTGTATTTTTCTTTTGTATCACATCCTCTTCAAGTTTTTCTTGGTTTATATGTTATCATGCATATAATATATTAGTGCAGTAGGAGTAATTTAGAATCAACTCATATCACATTATGTTATAAATTAGAAAACACTCTGGGGGGATGTGCTCAATTTTATTTTTAATTTTACTCATGAGGCAAGGATTAGAAACATTTGGAGACCACTGTCCTGGACTATGACTTTCAAATACTAATTTTTAAAAAAAGGTTTTATTTATTTTTAAGTCATCTCCACACCCAATATGGGTTTCAAACTCACAATTCTGAGATCAAGAGTCACATGTTTTACTGACTAAGCCAGTCAGAGCTCCTGAACTATGACTTTCAACCTTTAGTATTTCAGTTCTCTTCTCCAAAAGGACCCAGATCCCACCATGATAGGAACAAGAAGCCGGGCTTGTCCAAGAAGAGAGTTTGACTGCTCCCAGGCATTCTATAATTTGTCATTTATGGCAGGTTTTGAGGACATCAACATTGCAGTGGTATTTTTGAGAGGAAATTTTTATCACTATAGCTCCAAAACACATCACAAACAGAAACAATAATTTCATTAGTAGCTGAAAATTGTAATAATGCTGTTGAATATAAATTTCACTGCTGTGGTAATTCTGAAATACAAGGATGATAAATAAAAAATTGCAGCAGTATTATTGGGAATAAACTTTATTGCCATGAGTAAGACACAGTGGGAGGATTGATGGAGACTAAAATTTTAGGTGATGGTTTTCAGCCAGTGGTATGGGTATTATTGGTAAGAATGTATTTTTTTTTCCCTCCAGTATTGTACTCTTACTTTTGGTCAACAGTCCTCGTGCCACAGGAAATGGGATAATGCTGTTTTCACTCCAACCCCGACTCTCACATCTGTTTCTTACTCAGTCTTTTATTACCTCAGTAATTCTATCTTGTTACTTCAGTCAAAACCCAAGGATCGTCCTCTCTTTCCCTGTTCCTTCACATCAAACCCATCCCCGAGTGCTATCAGTTCCGCCTGTGAATCATTGTGTTCCTCTTCATCTTCTCTGCCACCTCCTGGTGCGATCCTGGATGACACAGTACCTCCTACTGGATCTACCCATTTCCCTCCAAATATTTCATCACTCAGGACCAGAGTGAACACTGCCATCCAGTCAGTGGATTAGCTACCTTCCAGCTAAAGCCCTCCTGTGGCTCTTTCCCTTTTTCCAAATTTAATCCAAGCACCTTGCTGTGGTCTTCAGAGCTCTGCAAGATGGCCAGCCTCACCTATGTTTCTCCCCCTGGGTCACCTAGGGAGTGATTATGGACTAGCTGGACTGAATTATGTCCTGTGAAAATTCACATGTTGGAGCTCCAAACCTCACAATGTGAGGAGGGGGCTTTGGGAAGGCATAAGGTTTAGGTGAAGTGATGAGGGTGAGCTCCTTAGGATGGTATTAGTGCCCTTCTAAGAAGAGACACCAGAGAGCTTTCTTCTTTCTCTCTTTGCCTTGTGAGAACACAGTAAGAGGATGGCCTTCTGTAAGCCAGGAAGAAGGCTCTCACCAGGAACCGACTCAATGGGGCCCTTGACTTTGGACTTCTTAGCCTCCAGGACTGTGAGTAATAAATGCCTGTTAAGTCACCAGTCTGATGCTTTGTGATGGCAGCCTGTGCTCGACATCCTTGAAACACTCCTGTTCCCTCATCTCTGAGCTGCCTCATGTCCATCCTTCATGTTCTCAGCGATCTGGCCCTCTCGTGAAGAGCCCCTCCCTGACCACCCCCGCTAAAGCACCCGCGGGGGCCTCTCCACACCAGAACTATGGCCTCCATCCTCCAGGGGGCGCTGTTCACACAGATTGGAGGCAGGGCAAGATGGCCCCCGCTGCTCAGCGAAGAAGTGGTCCTTCATCGTCTGCTTTTTTTCCCCCTTTCACAGACATTATCCCAATCTGACATTACCTTGCATGTCTGTTGTTTGGATAAACAGAAGCCGGGTCTTTAAGGAAAAGGAGGTCTTGTGACTTCCAGGTTCATAGCCCGACATCTAATGGCAGAGACAGACGCTATGTCCCTGTTGGCAAACAAAATCCCCACGTCTGCCATCCCTGCTCACCAGTGAGAATTGCATGGAGCACAGTCTTGCCAAGCCACGGTGGAGCCTGACCCAGGGGTACCAACTCAGTAATACCCATCCTGTCTTTACTGAGAATTTTGACATTTTGTTCATCAATTCCCCTCCCCCCGTCCCTTTTTTAAGGACATTGCATTAAACTATTACCATGATTACTGAGATTGTGGTGTTCCTGCAAGTGCCTCACCTGCCCCACGCTCGTCCTGGCCCTGACTGGGAACCTGATATCGATGAGGGATATATAAGGAGTACCTAAGGAATCCAAAGCCTTACTTTGGCTCAGGGGCAGAGAGGGATTGCTTACGAACGTGGGCTGCGCTGTGTATGGATTGGGGCGCATGCCGTCTGTTGCCCACCCTGCTAAACTGACATTCAAAAGCAGCCCACAGCAGGGGCTAGGAAATTTCACACAGGGGCTAGGAAATTTCATTAGCCCAGCACTGACTGAAGCGTGGGAGCATAACTGAGGGATGTAAAGAGTGGAACTTGGGAGCCTCATGGCCTTTGGGTTCAAATCTTGCTTTTGCCGGTTTATTAGCAGTGTGGTTTGGGGCAAGTGATTTATCTTCCCTGAGCATCCTGGTTAGCAAACTGAAGAGGTAGAAATGCCACCTCTTTCATTGGGTTGTTGCGATTATTAAGAGATCATTGATTTGTCCTGTACCCTGTACATATCCTCGTAGTGCCAGCAGTGTGCTCGCTCTGTACCTGGCGTCGGATTCTGAGGAAAGCCTCAGAAAGGAGGATGCTGTCTTGCCCCGTCGGTGTTTGCTGGCTGGAGGGTGTGGATATGAATCCGAATTGCGCATGTGCAAAGTGCCCACGCTGGGACGGGTGGTTGCCCTTATCAGAGAGATGGGGGAAGGGTCAATGGTGTTGGTGAGATCCCCAGAACACGACAGTTCAGCATAGCAAGTGGAAGGGGCTCCCACATCGGAGAAACAGCTTTCACAGAGACCTGCTGGAGGGGAGGTCATGTCCTGAGTGCAAGAGGAACGCATGCTATGGGGTTGGGGAGCTGAGCAGCAGTTTATATAATTTATGTTGCTGTGTTTACCTTTGTCAGCCACTCTGCTGGGCCCTGGGAGATATAGGGAAGATGGACTGCAGAAAGTTTGCGAGCCTGCTCCTGCCACCTGCAGGAAGGACAGTTCTGCCTCCAAAAGCAGGAATGGAGACTCTGAGGCTGTGTTCCCTAGAGAAGGTTCCAGTAAGAGGCAGGAGAAGCCCAGCAGGGTGAAGAAAGAGGGAAAAGAGTTAAACCAGAAAGAGCCAACCTTAGGACGCACAGTGAATAAACAAGACGGGACGTTTCTGTGTCACCAGCCATATTCCTTTGGAAATAAAAATTATTTTTCCAGAAATAACTTAAATATTCAGCAAGAAAAGGTCCTGAAGTGTACAGGGCCAGTGCTGAGAAAATCCCCTGGCGTGTTAACATTTCTGAGTAACATGTACAGGCAGCTCTCATGGCCCCTGTCCATTGGAGTTGAGTTCTGGGCGAATCTTAAATGTTTCAGCTGCTAACGTGTTTCCATGGGCCTGTCCCAAGTGGACAAAAAATTAGGTGATAGAGGGAGAGAGCAAAACTGTAACTTCACAAGTAAATTTCAAGCTCAGGTTGAGGGAAATTTGCATTTGTAAACCTTGCAATTCTGGCAAAGTGCATTCCCCCCACCACCGCCTCCCCGCGCCCCCAGAGGTCATGGGACAGGTGGAAAAGAGCTGTTCATTCTGTCCCTCAGTCTCATGCTGTCCCGCGCCCGGCGTGACCTCAGAGGGCGTGAGTTTCCAAGTTCTTTCTTGAGACAGCGTGCCGTGAGTGCTTGTCATGCGAGTACCATTCGTGGCAGCTGATGTCGCCTGGACGCGTTCCCAGGGTCCACCAGAAGATAGCGGCTTTTTATGGCCTTTTGCATTTGAACTAGTGACCCAGAGGTGAGACATTCTATATTCCATTACTGACTCCCTCAGCAATCCCAGGCACCCTGACACGGCCGTGACACTTAAGTCATGTGCGGCATGTGGATCGGCTCATGGTGAAAAGCTACACCGGACTGAAAGTGAATCCTCCCTGCAAACCCCACGATGCCAGTGGGGCAATTAACAGCTCTGACTGTCCTGAGGGGGACTGCTGGAGCTTTGTCATTGTCAACCTGTTCAGAAACCCAGAAGAGGGGTGCAGTCTGTTGTTGATACCTCTCATCAGCTCAAGTGCTCGCTTTCCTTTTTTTTTTTTTTTTTTTTTGTGCAGGGAGAGGGGGGCAGTTCTAATCAGTGCTCTGCAGCGGGCCAGAGGGACTCAAGTGATGATTCAGGGCAACTCAGAGGTTGTAGGATGTTTTGACAATGATGACAAGAATAGCAGTCCACAGGTTGTCCTCCCCATCTAGGGTCTTCTGTGGGTGGGAAAAAGCAGTCATTACAGAGGCCAGTGAGGCTTAGTGTCATTTTGTTAATAAAGGCTTTATAAGAGCCAGGAGAAAGCCATCTGGTCCTGGGGCTCTGCCAGGTTGAGGAGACTTTAATAGCTTCTTGAGTTTCAGCGGTAAAAATCGGGCTATCCGGGGAACAGAACATGTGCTTAGGAATGGTGAGGAGTCGGGCTTATTTAAAAAGTGAGAGGGGCCTAAGATAACCCTTTCTGTTGGCACCAGAGAGAGTTGGGCCGGGTGGCCCGAACAGCTGCTCCAGGGATGCAAAGAGGCATAGTTTACGACGGCAGCTCTGCATCCCGGGTGACCCCATTGTCTGGGATCCATGCGCACCAACAACATGAAGAGACTCATTATGTAAGAGGCTGTCCAATCATCCTTTAGGCAAGAGACCTCATTCATAAACTCTGTGCCCATAGAAAGGAGCATTTAGGGTCAGGGGTTTCTATATCCCTTTTGCAGAGAATGGTAATTAGCTTTGGTTTGAGGAGATGTGGATTTTTCTAGTTTGTGAAACTTGGAGGCCCAACTAAAACCCAGTGACCTATTTCACGAACGAAACTGTCGAAGGGCTGATGGTCACTCTCCAGAGAATCGCTTGTCCCCCTCAGAGCAAAGGAAGATGATATTTATTCATGGTATTAAAAAATTTAAATTAAGTCATCTTGTAGCAGTCTCCTGAGAAAGAAATAAAAATGTACAGGGACACTGGTTAGAAATGTTGCTATAGATTAAGACTATGGAGGCAATTAATATTGAGAAAAAGTCAATCTAGCAAGGTAAGAAACTGAAATATTTATATAAAAAGTTAAAAAAAATCCCATTAGCTATTACCCAGGTGGACATATCTCCATGTAATTATGGAGTCCGCTAACAAAAGCAAATTTCTCTCTCCTTGGTTCCATCTCTAAGGCATTCGAGTTGGCAGAAGTTCTTTTCATGAGGAAGTAATTTAAATAGAAACTGAATGAGTTAAGGGTCTCCTCTGTAAATTGCTCTTATTCTATAGGTCAAAAATGTGGCTCCCCTGGGCCGAAGAGAACAGTCGGGAGAGAAGGAAACTACTAGATGCCTAGTAGGTGTGCAATACGTCCTTGTTGAACTGTATCAGGAAAGATGGCAGAAGACTGATTTGGGGAAGGAGCAAGGCAGGGGAGCTGAACAGTAACTTAGGAGTTTGCAAAAGTCATTCAGATAAATTGTCCTGTTTGAGCTGCACCCAGAGCCACTGGGGTCAGAGCGACATTACACCCCACAGTTATAGATAAGCTCAGAGAGGTATGAGGACACACCGAGGCTATTACAGCCTTGAAGGCATGGTGGGGCTACATTGGGACTAACTGTCCTTATTGGTAGAGAAGATGGTTAGGCTTCCTTCTGGGGCAACGGATTCTTGTTCGACCACACCATGAGTGCATGGGAAGTCCAATTCTGTGTTCTCTGCTTGTGCTCTGGGGCTCTAAGCGTCGCTGAAGGAAGTTCTGCGACTGTGCTGAGAGACACCACCACAAAGTAACAGTCTGCAGTTTTGTTAGACCTTCTGTGCCTCTTGAACTCTTGTTGCTTTTCCCTAGTTAGCCACCTTTCCCATCCAAACTGAACTATTCCTCACCGTATGCAGATTATATAGATAGTCTTGCCTCACCTTTCATAGAGGGGAGAAAAAAGGTCTATTCCTTGGGGAGTCCGTCATTTTCCTTGCATATACCTAAACATTTATTCGTGGCAACCTGCATCTCCTCTCCTCTTCTGTCACGGACAAAGCTTGTTAAAGTCAGCTTCTGGTATGTCTGAATGTTGGTGCCCTCTCCAAATTCTTACTTTGAAGTCCTATCCCCCCAATGTGATGGTATTAGGAGGTGGGCCTGATCAGGTCATGAGGGTGGAGGCTTCCTGATTGGGATTACTGCCTGTATAAAAAAAGGTTCCAAAAAGTTCCCTCGCTCCTTTTCACTAGGAGAGAACACGGCCAGAAAGTGTCCTCTATGAACCAGAAAGTGGACCCTCACCAGATTCTGCACCTGCTGGTGCTTGGATCTTAAACTTCCCACATTTCAGAGCTGTGATGTATTTCTGTTGCCACTAGTCTCTGGTAGTTTATTATAGCAATCTCAGTGGGTAGATCAAGACAAGCTGTTCACCTGTACACTGGATCGCTTAATCCCTTCCAGCTTTCCTACTATCTTATCCCATTGTTCCTAACTTTTTTTTTTTTAATATTCAGTTTCTTCTGGTTTATTCATGTAAGTCTATCCAAGATGTCAGGCTGCTTCCCAACCCCCTCCCAAATTACTCTGCTCTTGATCTTGCCTTATCTTCTCTTGCTCCCCGTGCCCTTACCCCCTTTCTCTTTGAAGCCATAACAGTTGTTTTTAACCCAACATTTTATTGAAAGACTCTTGCTAAGGGTACCAACAGCCTTGTCTTCAAAACAAACGACCAATTTTCAATCTTCTTTCTTGATTCTTTTAAGAAATTAATTGTCTATGTTGACAACCCCCATATTTTGAATACTTTCCTTCCTTGCCTATGTTCCTTTCTTTACTCATTCACTCACTCAACAAACATTTATCGAGTCCTACTATGGGCTAGGGACACTGTTCTAAGTGCTGGAGGTATAGAAGTGTATCATATTCTAGTGGAGGAGGCAGGAAAGAAAGAAATATGGAAATGAACATAAAGTATCATGCTGGATAATGATGAAGCCATGATGATGGCCAGCCTTCCAGAGAAGGGGTCTCTGCTCTCTCTTCCCGCGTCTTTGATCATCTCTCTGGTTCTTTTCTCTGGTTCTTCAATTTGGCGTTCCCAGGGCACCATGTCTTTTCTCCTGTCTGCTTTTTCTACAGGGCTTTCTAGAAGATCTCACCCACCCCAAGATTTTAATGATCATATCTCTGCTAATTACATTGACATTCATGTTTCCATCTCTAGATGTAGCTTCCCTAATGTGGAAGCATCTACCCAGCTTCTTCCTGGAAATTTCCATAGTCACCTCACATTTACCAAGGCCAGACTGATAGCCTTCTGTCACTCAACCTGTTCTCTCTGCATCCTGTCCCAGGTAATGTTGTGTTATTCCATCCGTCTCTCAATCTAGAAGCTTTTCCCTCATTTCCACTGTACTAAGTCACCCAGGGTCATTGATTCTGTGACTTAAAGGCTTCAGAACTTTGCCCTACTTTCCATCTTTGGAACCATTGCCTTAGTTCAGACTCATACCGTGGTTGTTTTTGTTTGTTTGTTTGTTTTACAGACACTTGCAGGCTTCCCTAATTCCAAGGTTCTCACCTCCAGTCCACCTCTCACCTTGATGACAAAGTTATTATCCTAAACATACCCGATTTTGTCAGTTCCCAATTAAAAAAAACAACAACAACAAACCCAAACCCCCAAACCCTCTTTTCTCCCTCTGACCTGTAGCAGGGTTAAAGAACTGTAGGCTACCGTGGATGGGTGACTCATGGAATCCATGTGATAGGGTTTGCAGCAAACATGCAAAGGTTCGCAACAAAAAATATCAGGATGAATTTGCAGAAAAGGTGAGCCTTGTTTTGTGAAACTTTTGCTTCAGTTGCACATCTGTGTGTGGACTCACTAGGTTGTGATGTAGCATGTATGTCTTCTGGGGCAGCGTTCCTGCGCAGTTAAAAAACAGTGCTGGCGGGGCGCCTGGGTGGCTCAGTCGGTTAAGTGTCTGTCTTTGGCTCAGGTCATGATCTCAGGGTCCTGGGATGGAGCCCCACATCAGGCTCTCCGTTCAGCAGGGAGCCTGCTTTTCCTTTTCCCTCTCCCTGCTGCTCTGCCTACTTGTGCACTCTCTCTCTCCCTGTCAAATGAGTAAATAAAATCTTTAAAAAACAAAAACAAAAAACCCAAGCAAACAAAACAAAAAACAGTGCTGGTTTCTACAGTCTCATCTACATGCCTTGGCTTGGCAGGTGAGATCTTTCTCAGGCCTGCCTGGGTGTTCTCAGCTGGTGCTTCTGTCCTGTGAGAAAACCCTCCTCAGGTCACATGGAAGAAAAAAACGTCTCACTATCGCCCGGCAGGTCTGGTTTCCTGTTTGTGTGATGCCTTTGCCCTTGCTGCTGTGTACACCACTCTTCTTCCCTTTGGGCAAGCTGGTCCTTGTTGTCTCTCAGTGTCATCTTCTCCAGCCCTCCCCGGGCAGAGCTATTTATTCCCTTCCTCCATGGGGCCATCCCCAAGTTTCCTGCTCCTTCAGCGTGACCTCAGTCTCTTTGGAATGTGATTTACATTCTTTGGAATGTCTTATTTCCCTTAGGAAGCCATGCAGAGGACAAGTGTGAGGCCAGTTAATCTCTGTATCTTTGGTACCCATGCAAGGGGTCTGGCACACAAAAGAATTCAAGAAATACAGGGAAACATGTGTGGTCCCAGGGTTAGTTTGGTGGTTGTATTAAATAGGTGTATGGGTGTGCATGCATAGCTTACTTTTTGAGTTATTTGACTCCTCTATATGTTTGCCACCTCGACTCAGTGCCCCTGAGGCCAGACGTCGATCAAAGGGTGCCCTATGCCACTGTTCCTGGCTACGGAGGAGTCATTTGCCGTGAAATTCCATGTGCGTCTTGTCACGTGCCAACAGCAACATGACACGAGTCTCTGCCCGGGTATTGGGTCTCTCATCACTAACTGAGGTCAGTGTCTTGTGGTGTTGGTTCAACGTCAGTTATGCTCTGTCCTCAGAAAGCCCGAGATTACCCCTTGTGGCCTGAGGCTCCCGGAATAAGCTATTTGTATAGCTAATGACAAGAAAGATACAATTCCATTTTTCAGTCTCTGAATAACCTCGGTAAAGAGGGGAGATGTTGGCCTGAAGGGAAGTTTACTTCCTGTTATATTATTTTTACTTCTCCACTACCTGTGAATGTTTTTGAATTCCTCTCAGAACAGGATCAGCCACCCTGTCGAAGCATGACTGAGTCATGTTCCAGCGTGTTCTTCCTGGGAGAGAATATTTGGGCCCAAGATGGACACACATCGGTTTCACCTGTACAACTTAGGAATTCGGGTGACCTTTGACAGATGACTTGTATTTTTGGGAGCTTTGGTTTCGCCCTGTGGTAGAGTAAGGACATACTACTTCCTTTACAGGGTTGTTTTGAAGTTTGGTTGGGTTAAACTGTGAAGCACTCTCCAGATGTAGCCTTTTGAGAGCAAAGAGAAAGAAGAGAGTGGAGAACAAGAGAGAGACAATGGGACACGGGAAAAGAGACAGAAAGAAGGAAATGGGACATCAAGTGGGAAGGAAAAGACTGGGCCCTTGTCTCTTGCAGTAGATGGCCTTTGGGGATTCTCCGCCAGCCTTGGTTGAGGGTCTTCTGCATGGCAGACACCAGCATGGTGCTCCAAACTCATCATGAATCAGGGAGATTCTAAACAGAAGGAATCTACGTCAGGGCTTCTTAACCACTCTTTACATTTGGGGCTCAATAATTCTTTGTTGGCAGGGGGAGCTTTCCTGTGCATTTCTTGACTTTTATCCACTAGATGACAGTAATTGCTACCATCTAGTCCTCCTCAACTTGTAACAATCCCAAATGTCTCTAGACATGGACCCATGTCCCCCCGGGAGGACCCCTGTTGAGAATCACCATTCTAGACAGTAGGTACTCGCTCACCTGCCTATGGCCCATCCAGCTGGGAGGCAGCTGGTGACGTTTGGTACATCACCCCTGGCAGTGTAGACGCTGAGGTCTGCACCTGGAAAAATTAAGTGAATGAAACTTTGAAAGAAAGGGGGACTTTCAGCATCTTCAATAAAGACCTTACCAAAAACCACTGATATGAAATTTCTTCCAGGTAGGCAAGGAGAGAATGAGAAAGCTAGTGAGAAGTAGGAACAAAAAGGGCCCCCCTTTTACTTAGTGAGCTATTTCTCGGTTGTAAGCCATGAACTTGGGATCAAGGGCTGAGCAGCTGGCTGTAACTGTGACCCAAAGGAACCCAAGCAGATGTCCGCTCTGGGTGATCAGCTCCTTGGAGTGATTGGAGCAGAGGCGGGGAGAGCTGGTGTCAAGTGTTCTCTGGCTCTTGTGCTCCACACCACTGGAAACAAAAAAATCCTTTCATCTGTTTTCTAGAAAGCACCCCATTTTCTGTACTCTCCCCGCTGGTGCTTTGCCAAGAAATAACCAGTGGGCTTCTCCAGAGAGCCGGTGATTCTTGATAAAGTGGTGGAACCCTTTTTCTCAAGGCGTGGGCCGGCACGTCTGAGAAGGTTTTAGAGTTGGGTCTGCTCCCAGCATGTGCTGCTGCTCTCGGCTTGGCCAGAGATACGTGTGCAATGATGTCGTGGAAAAAAATCTGTGGAGCAGAGAAATGACGAAAACCAGAGGAAATGCCACATTCCGTGTACATTTGAAGAAAAACTTAAAAACTGTGCAAAAATCGCCCAGCTAACAGGAGGCAAGCGAGAAACGCAAATCCATTTGTGATGAAGGCATTGGGAAATGGCGAAAAGTGGCTCTGAACACGAGAACCCTGGCCTGCCCAGCAAGGCAGCCCCGGGCTTCCTCCCCAGCAGCTGTTTTGGCTCACCTGCGCCTCGCTGTCTTAACCTGCAAAATGGGAATATCAATATTATGCCATTTCACAGAGGTGATGAATCTACTAACTAAGATGCTTGCAGCTTTCCTGACAGCTGAGGCTTAAAAGGGTCAAAATGTTCTCCCCGCGTCTTTGTGTTATGACAACATTCACCTGCGTCGTGGGAATCAGCTTTCTGGGTGTGTTTTTGATTGCATTGGTCTGGGTATTTGTCTTTACAGTATAGCACTATTACCCTAAGGTACGCATTTTTCAGATCATTATAAGATTCCTGGTGTGATGACACCGGGGAGGGAAAAACCCCGGCATGCAGGCCAGCCTTGGAACGGTTGAAGCATTTACCGCAAGACGGGCTTATCTCTCAGCTGCACATCTGCAATGAGCACTAGACCATACTTAACCCATAATGTATGGTTTTAAGGTCACTGCCGGTTATTATCTGACCGGTAATGACCGCAGAAGTCTGCATTATTGCTATTAGGAGCCATTTCTGTACTATTTTCAGTTTTCCTTTTTATTGAGTGCCTGCCGACACCCCCAGAGTTTCAGATTTGGGTTACATTAGCTGAAACTCCCAGTCATTTCCCTGGGTTTTATTTTGGGGTGAAGCTGGTGTGTAACTGCTGTTTTTGCTTGTACGCTGTCAAGGGGATTGAAGTTTATTTGAAATGTTCCTTTTATTTTGGAATGGCCCTCGGGGCTTCCTACCCCACGAAGCCCTATTTTCTCCTCCTTTAAATTAGGGATTAAGGTTGGAGGAGGAGCTGGATTTGTTATTTTCTGACTCTTTCTGAAGAATTAGTTATTATGTCTCAGAAATAATCACCATGTCAATATTGTATATTCTGGGATCATAAAGCATTATATATTCTGGGCTTTACCTCTCTCTAAGAAGAAGTAAGAACAGAGTCCAAAGTTAACTGATTGTGTTTCCCCCAGAGTTGTAATTTTGAATCATATTTATGATTGTTTGCGTTACTGATCTTACTGAGAAAATAAGCAGCGCTGGAATCTGAACTGGTAAGATCTTTATTTTTCCAGTGCGTAAGCATTTCTTTTTGAAATATTTACTGTTAGAGCACACACCATGGACTGGTTTTTCTGCATGTAAAAGCTCGTTATTTTGTGGTTAGCTCCAGTGAGCCTTCATTTTCTGTGGAGATTCAGATAATTATTCAGAAAGTAATACAAGGGGAAGGAACCAGGAATGTGGTACTGGGACAATTTGAAACCCAGATGTGAATTCTCTCCCTGAAAGTGCACGAGTGATAGGAGAGATTTTATTCAGCTGAACAGTTGGACATAAAGGTCTTAATAATGTAGCCTCATTTTGACAGCTTTTACTGTTGGACAGCAGGCTTCATTATATTTGCTATGTTGATTTATTATTTTTAACGTCTTTTACATATGTATGCATGCTATGTAGCAATTTCATCTGTATCTTTTTCTTCCCATTGCTACGTGGCCTCATGAAGGGATATATTAACATTTTTAATGGGAAATTTTATGTAGGGACAAGAAACAACACACTAACATTAATTATTATACTTGTCCGAGGTAGAGAAGAATCTCTACCATATATCTTTGTCTATTTATGTAACTGTCTAATGGTGGATAAATTATACCCTAGTTGCCGCAGTAAATTAAAAAAAATAATAATCTGCGCTAGAGAAGCAGTTTTATAAATCTATGGTTCTACAGAAATATTTCAGGAGATGATGAAGCTTCCCCAAGACTTTGTTATTATGTCATGCACAAACCTTTGCTAATGGGTGTCATTGTGGTCCACTTATTGAGACAATAATTATGGTCTGTGATATTTTAAGGTATCTTTATAATCGCACCGGCATAGTTTTTTCTTCCGTAAGAGAAATCTGATGAGTGGAAAGTTTTGCTCCCTTTGATTTTTTTGTTGAACTGGAACATTTTTGAGTTTGGGTGAGCGATCTCTTTTCTACTCTTAAATAACATAATCCCAAGAAGTTTCAAATCAATGTGCTAATTGGTAAGTGATACTGTAATTATATGCATAATCAGGGAAAATTTGAATCCAGATTATTTACTTGCTCTTAGGAAATTAATCTGTAGAGGTCATACATTAGATTGCTTGTTTATTAAGTGGAACCCCTGTAGTTACAAAGTGCCGACTGGCTCTGCCCCTCCATGGAGCATTCTTCTCGATGTTCCCAGCAGGTGTCAATGGCACAGAGCCTCGAGCGCTTTATTGATCTAGATTCAAACAGTTCATTAATCTAAGCACACATTATATAGATTTTTCAATGTAATTTTGAAAGGGTTGAAAAACTATATTGAATGATGAGAGATAATACTCAAATTATGCTTTTTATAGCACATCTCCCTTGGGATGGTGGCATTCTAACTGGGATGGATACTGGAACACAGGCTATGGTTCCCTCTGGATTTCATTTTTCTTCCACTTCCCTATTCCTAGGTGGTTGTTTAAACAATTTGCCCAGCATGGCTCTTTCATGTTTTTCTCCCCTTTCCTATTTGGCATAATCAGTGAGGCTACTTTTAAAATGCCAAAATAAAGAAGTCAGTTCCAGAGAGCTGAAGGCTGGGGGGGAAGAAAAAAAAAAAACAACAAACAAAAAACCACCTACGAAACAACACATTTTTGGGGATATTTTTGTCTTTCTTAGGAATATAGTGAAATTTTCCTTGAAGTTTTTTCAATTCTTCTCAAGACCTTTACTTTTATTCAGGTACCAGCTGGTTTCAAATAATATATTAAAGTTCTACAGTAAGCGAAGTGACTCTGAGATCTGGAAAGGATGCTATCAATACTCATTGCACATATTTTAATCCTCACCATTATGGCTGCCATTTTGTCCATCTCTAGTTGAGCCAAAGTAATGTTCCATGCAAACGGGCTTGACTTGTAGGCAGAGTTAAGTGATGTTTGGCTCGTCGTTGGCCTGTTGCCCCTGATGTCAGTTCTTTTGATTTGGGATAATGCCCCTACAGCCTCTCTTAGGACGGAGGCTTAGAGAGGCAAGGAATTGTCTTGTTCATACTGATGTGGAAATGAGTGTTACTGACTCATTTTGTAAAAGAAAAAGGAGCATCAATAGGCAGATAATAAGAAATAGACAGGAAGAGAAAGCACACAAAAAGGGAAAGGCTGGAGGTAATTGAAGTGCCCTTCCTTCAACACGACTCGTTGTGTATCTTGCTTCAAGAGTCATGACTTCTCAACGAACTGGATTATGAACAGAATGTTTCTTTGATTAGTACAGAAATATTTACTTAGTTTTGTTACATTCTGCTAGGTTAGTAGAAAATTGTGGTCATATTCTCCTTGTATCTCATTTGGAACAACTTTGTGGGTTTCATCCCTTCTTTTAACCAGGATCTATTAAGCCCTGTGATATGTTAGGTGCTAGAGAAAGCAAAGCAAGTTAGGTGCCTTGATTTAGAGGCAGTCAGGTCACAGACTTGTCACCAAGTATGCGTTTATGGCAAGTTGGCAAGTCCTGGACTTTCAAGAGCAAACACAGTCTATGGATGTTCAGAGTTTACCAATGGTGTTTTCCAAGGCTGGGGAACTTTCTAGAAATGTTCAATGTCTTTAACAGGAAAATAGGGGCTATATTTTAATTTTATTTCAAACCTAAGGTGTCTGTGTCTTCCCATCTTAGCGAATTGGCTTGAGATGCTACAATACTGCTGACCTGTTGGATTAAAATGCTATCATGCTTAAGGAAGCTTAACTAGTGGGTACAATTATGCTTACTCAGACATTTGCCGCTGATTAAAGCTTTATTTCCAGAGCCGACCCATTGTTTCAGAAGTAATTTGTGCATGATTATGGAAGTTACTGTTACCTATTTATGCTAACTTTAACATATTCGGTACTTAAGTATTGAGTCATTGAGTTATTAAGACGGGTTTGCCTTATATGGTCATAGTTTAGATAAGAAGAGATGCCTTTATTTTCTTTAATTTTTAAGGAGAACACAATTAAAATCAACTTATATTTTGCTTACCATTGCCTAGTTCAGAGTGTAGGTGGGCCTGAGTTAATATAGAAGCAGCAGATATTATTCCAAATTGTAAGGATGAGAATGAAGCCTCAGCAGATCCAGGTGTGCAGAAGAGGTTAATAAAAAGAGTCTGAAATGGGAAATGGAGGACCGTGTCAGCTTCAGGCTTTAATGTGACGCATATTCACTCTCTCCAAAAATATCTGCCATGGGGGCTTTCAGAGTTCGCTTTTCCTTTGACTATTTTGGATGAGTGATACTTGAGGTCAGGGGTCAGCAAACTTTCTTCTCCCTCTTCTTCTTCTTCTTCTTTTTTTTTTTTTTTTCATTTTTAAAAGTAAAGGTCCAGAAAGTAAATATTGTCGGCCTTGTAAGCCATATGGTTTCTTTTGCAAGTACTCAGATCTGCTGTTGCTCTATGAAAGCAGCCATAGGCAGTACATAAATGAATGATTGTGACTGTCCCCCAATAAAACTTTACCTGCTGAAGCAGGTTGTTGGCCATATGTGGCCCGTGGGGGACCAAAGTTTGCTAACCCCTGCTTTATGTCATCGTTTCCCAAACTTGAGTCACTTTGGTTGTATTGTCACGATATTGCTTGATCTGATTAGATTTGAGTAGAAAATTACTTCATTTTCTCCCTTATGTTGATGTAACTTTAAAAGAAACCCCACAAATTTATTTTAAAAGAAACTTTATGTAACTACCTTATGTGGGAAAGCAGGATTACGTGTTATTAGTAAGGGATCTTCACCAAAAACTAAGTAAAATGAAAACAAAATGATAACAAAACAATACAGTCATGTCCTCCTACTAATTGTGTGCCTACCATGTTCTGGGAATCACTGACTAAGGCTACTGTAAGTAAAAAACAGGACAGCTTAAAAATTGGTCTCTCAGATTTGTTGACTATTTGCTTAGATGTTTTAAAACAATGTGAATGGGTAGGCATCATCATGGAGGCAGTGGCTGAAGAACCGCTGGGAGCGGGGACTGTTGCCTGGAAGATCAGGTCATTTTGGGACCCATCAAGAGGGCGGGCTAGGGTCGTCTGACCAATTACAGAACACCCGTTGAATTTGAACTTTAGGCAAACAATGAATAATTTTTTAGTGTAAGTATGCCTCATGCAATATTTGGAACCTACTTATGCTAAGACTTTGTTGTTTACCTGAAATTCAAATTTAACTGCATATCTCAGTTTTTTTTTTTTCCTGAAATTTGGCAGTCCTACCTTGGCCCAACAGCAAGGAGACAGTGCAAAGATATTCAGGTGGGAAAATGTGCAGGAAAGCAGCACCTTAGGGTATGAAAATTTAGCCTATGGTTTTGATCTCGGTAGGGGACGGTGAGATGGGCTGACTGGGAGGTATGGGTCAGAAATTAAGTGAGGCTCATGTGACTTGGAGTCCCAGCCAGGAGTTTTGTACACGATCCATTTCTGCTCCAGAAAACCACTGGAGGGTTACAAAGAAGGGCATGTGTGATAGGGCAGAAAATAATCTTTCAAAGAACTTTACTGTTAGCCTATTTATGTAGCTATATCATCCCTTCAGTGTTCTGGAAAAATAATCAAAGGAGAATTTAGAGCTGTTCTCAGATTGTCAGTTTTTCATCTAAAAATGTTAATGTATATTAAACTTAATTATAAAAAGCATATCCCATCACAAACTATTTTTAATATGGAATATTTAGCTGCGGTGCACACATTCTGTTCCAAGCTCCACCAGGCTATTAACCAGAATAATCTGGACTTAAAAATGAACCAAATCAGTTTGTATACCCCCAGGTTAGGTCCCAAACAAACTACATTGTTTAAACTGCCATCCTTACAATGCACAGACGTGTTTTTGGTTGTTCTATGTGGGAAAAGTTGCAATTCAGTTGTGAGTTTTGGATGGCATCGGAAATGTCAGCTGTCGACAGAGCTATTTGTGGAAAAGAGAAAAGTGGAATCTCATTACAGGTCTTTAGACCTATTTTTCTCTTCCTTTTTGTTTTAAAATGATTTCGTGTCTATAATTTCAGGACTTGAGGACTTGAAAGGCCATGGAGTCGCCTAGATTTAAACTAAATATTTGTGCAAGTTTGTGAGTTTATATGAGGATGCATTTGGACATGAAAATCAAATGTTGGCAGGAATCTTCTGTTCTCTTGTCTCTTCTTGGTGATTTGGATATGATTATAATCAGGAAATAGTTTTAATATGACAGGACCCTGGTGATTCCTAATTCTAGCCGTCAGGTGCAGCCCCCACTTCTGTTTCCCTTTGGAAAGGACTGCAGAGCCTGCAGAAGAAAGTTGCCGTTTCAGACGGAGAATGAGTGCATGCCTAGCTCACCTGGCCACTAGGTGGCGCTGCAGCCATAAGGAAGGGTGGTCACAGATACACAGTTTGGCTGTGGCATTAAGGGAGTTCTCCAAGGCTGGAATTGGGAGATGTTAGTTTTTGTATCTCTGGCTTCCCCGGATTATGGAGCTTTCTGGATTCTACTGCATACTTTGTATATCTGAGATGCTGCTGAAAAGGGAGAGGATTATTTGATTGGGATGTGATATTTTTTGCATTTGTGTTCTAACACACAAGACATCCATACATAGCCAAAGATTTGCTAGACGTTGGTGTTGGTTGTGGAGTGGGAAGTGAAGGGAAATATCACACTTCCATAGTTTCTAAGCAGGATGGGCTGTTCCAGCTGAGCACCTGACAGTGTTCTGACCTATGGATCCGAGTGAGAAGCAGTGCCCTTTCCTTTGGTCTGCTGGAGGGTCTATGGGAAGTGTTCTCTTGGTACAAACGACTGTCTGTGTGATGGTAAACCACACTGCATCTCTTCTTATGCAAGCCTCCTCTTTTGGCTGTTTTCTTTTGTTTTTAACCACCGAGAAGAAAATATCATCCAAAAGAATATTTTTTGATTTTTCTTTTTGAACAGAAGCTAAGTGTTTGAAACCCAAACTCCCAACTATTGCCCCAAAGAAGAGAAGAAACCAAGAAAGACTCTGGTAGGAGTGTCAGAGTGAAAACTACATAACAGCAACCCAAGTTGCTCTCGAAATAGAAGAATTCCAGCAAAGAATTAGCAAAACTCTTTCCTAAGTAGTGACAGATGTGGTATTGATCGAAATTGAAGTGTGCCTGGTGAAATAAAATTCCCTACCAATCACTTAAAGAAAAATGTGCTGAGGGTATATCTGCAGTTAAATCATCAAGCAATGGGATTCATAATGAAATGATCCTAGCTTTTTGTTTATTGAGGTCCTGCTATGTGCCAGGTCTTGTGCCAGATACCTTGAAATCATTGCTTAATCTTTAGAATAGGTTTTTTTTAAGAAAAATATTTTACTTGTTTATTTATTTCAGGGACAGAGAGAGCATGTGGAGGGGGGGTGGAGCAGAGGGAGGGGACAAGCCGACCTCACTCTGAGTGTGAAGCCCCACAAGGGACTCGATCTCACAACCCTGAGATCATGACCTGAGCTGAAACCAAGAGTCTGACACTCAACTGACGGAGCCACCCAGAACCCCCAGAATAGGTTTTGAAATGGGTATTTTTGTCCCATTTGTTACATAAAGAAATGGTGGTATGGATAGGTCAAGTACCTGGCTTGTGTTCTAACAACTTAAAGAGCTCTACTTCGAATAAGTCTGTTAGGTTCCAACACTGTGTCTTGGTGTTTAGGGAGGGATTCGATGATGGAATGGAAGGTAGAGATAATACCTATGTCACTTCTCATTGCTTCTTTAGGACCTGCCTCAGCACCTGGCACCTGGCACACAGTAGGACTTCAGTATACAATTGTTCAACTGATAGATAAATACCAGAGGATTGAAAGTATTTCATCGTGTTTACTTAGAAACCTTGGGAGTTCCTGGGGTGGAATCTGAAACTGGTTCCAAACATGGAGGGCAGAGAGAGTCTGAAGAAGAGGGCAGACCACACTAGACTGGGAGATGTTCAGTAGACCAGGGAACTTACATCTGAGGCTTGCGTTGTGTCGCTGTAAGATGAGTAGATATCTGCACTCACCCATAAGCATCTTTAGAATTTATATAAAGGCCTTAGCTGTCCCATGCACAGTTCAGATGGTCTCAATAACACCTTAGTCTCTCAAGGCTACATCCTTGAAACAGCTCCTACTGTGAGAACGGTGGATGGAATGTACATTGCAAGGACAGGGGAGAGGGTAAGGAGCCTCCAGTTGCCCCCATGCAGATTGTGGGTCGAACGGTGCTTACACCCTCTTGAAGACCTCCTCCAACAGACTGGCACATACTTTATTTCATTCAACCAAGCTCAGATCCTGAGTTCACTGGGGTGGAAAGTATCGTCAAATTTTACAAAATGAAGAAGCTGGAGCTCTGGGGTTAAGGAACATCTTCAAGTTCAGGTTTTCTGACCACAGACTGAGGGATTTTTACTGTAGCCTCACACTCCATGGTTGGCTACTTACTTTTGTAAATTAAATTGATGTATAATGAATAACATCCTATTCTTTTTTATTATGTGTATTTGATAAGCATTCCTGCAGAGAAGCCAAAATACATAGTCTGAGGGAGGGGTAGGATTCCTGCCTTAAAAAAATCTGTTTTTTTGGAAAAACTTTTATCTCCAATACATATTTACTCTAGAAAACTTAGAAAATATAGATAAGCAAAATAAAATATGAAAATCACCCATCATTTCTCTACTTCAGAGAGACATTTATATCATCTATACTTTTTTAAAAAATATTTTATTTATTCATTGACAGAGAGAGAGAGAGAGGGAGAGGGAAAACAAGCAAGGGAAGAAGCAGAGGGAGAGGGAGGGACATATATATATATTTTTTAAGATTTTATTTATTTATTTGACAGACAGGGATCACAAGTAGGCAGAGAGGCAGGCAGAGAGAGAAGGGGAAGCAGGCTCTTTGCTGAGCAGAGAGCCCGATGCGGGGCTCGATCCCAAGACCCTGAGATCATGACCCGAGCCGAAGGCAGAGGCTTTAACCCACTGAGCCACCCAGGCGCCCCGGGAGACATACTTTTTAATGCATATATGTTTTTACTAAAGAGATCATGTTCTTATAATTTGCTTTTGAAATTTAATTCTTGTACACATGTTTATGTGTCAGCAAATCATTCCTATATCTTAACTTATAGTGGCTACAAAGTGATCTGCAGTATGAACATACTATAGTTCATTTAACCAATCCTTTATTGTTGGAGGTTTGTTTTCAAATTTTTACTATAATAAAGCAATACTGCAATGAACATCCTTGAATACTTATCTTTGTGCATTTACTCTTTTTTTTTTTATTATGTTCAGTTAGCCACTACATAGAAAATAGTTTTTGATGTAGTGTTCAATGATTCAGTAGTCAAGTATAACACCCAGTGCTCATCACAGCACGTGCCCTCCTTAATACCCATCACCATGTTACCCGCTCTCCTCTGAAACCCTGTTTTTTCCCTGGGGTTCATGGTCTCTCATGGTTCATCTCCCTCTCTGATTTCTCCCCCTTTGGACTTCCCTCCCTTCCCCTGTGGTCCTCTGTACGATTGTTTATGTTCCACATTTGAGTGAAAGACATATGATAATTGTCTTTCTCTGCTTGACTTACTTCACTTAACATAATCCCCTCCAGTTCCATCCATGTCAATGCACATGGTGGGTGTTCATCCTTTCTGATGGCTGAGTAATATTCCATTGTGTATATGGACCACATCTTGTGCATTTCCTCTTGACGCATCATGGTGTAGCTGAATCTTCATCCAGAGAGCTGATGAAATTTATCTGAGTTGCAGAACTTGGACCAGACATGAGGGCTGTCAGGTTCCTGACTCACTGTTTTCTTGTTACATCGGGGAAGGCCACTGAATTGGCTCCTGACACGCTTATGCCGTCCTGTGGAAAGAGAGGGATTCGTGGCCTGTGTAGCCATTTAGTAACAGAGTTAAGCTACCCCCAGAAAAGAAAAGTCAAATTAAAAAAGACAAATAAGGTCATTATTATTATTATTATTATTATTATTATTTTGCTTTAACACTGTTAGTACAACTTTTTCTTTAAAGCCTTACTTCCTTTTCTTCTGTAACATTATATTCCCTTGGTTTCCTTCCTGATTCTCTGATCCAAACTTACTTTCTTTCTTCTTTCCTTCCTTCCTCCCTTTCTTCCTTTCTTCTTCCCTCCTCCCACCCTCTGTCTCTCCATCCCCCCTCCCCCTCCACTCCCTCCCTTCTTCCCTCGTTCCTTTCCTCCTTCCTTCCTTCTGTACCTCCATTCCTTGTCGATATAACTTGAGTTTCTATCTTCAAATTTCTTCTCTTTCTACTCTTTCCCTATCTTAAAGGCTTCATCTACCCCTTCCAGACCTATGACCTCCAAATCTGAAACTCTACTCCTGATGTCTCTCCCATAGGCCAGTTCGGTGCTTCCTACTGGCTGTTAGAACTTTGCATTCCTGGAACCAGCACATTTAATGAAAGCCATCCATTCCCTTAGAGGAGAATCTTGAGATGACGGATTGTTCTCCTACCTTCATGTAACCTCATACATCTTGCCATGCCCAGTTAATTCTGTTCCTGGCACGTATGCTTTCTCCATAGTCCCACTACCTCTGCCCTGATTCTGACATGCATTGCCCTTTGCCTGGACTGTCCCAGTGACCTCTCACATGGCTGTTCCTCTTCTCTCCCTGGCCAATTCGTCATGCCTGGGTTTGGCAAATTAATTTTCTGAATAGAGTCCAAAGCTATTAGCCTGGCCTTCAAACATCTTTGTAATTTGACCCTAAACTACCTTCTTAGCCTCATCTACCCTCTTTTGCTAGCACAGGTATCGAGCTTCAGTCCAGCTGAACTCGTTGAGGTTCCCTTAATGTACCCAGCTACTAACTGGCTCTGAGTCTTGCTCAGGCCAGTTCCTGGGCCTGGAGTGCCTGGCCTTTTGAGATCTTAAAACATGAGGGGCACCTGGGTGGCTCAGTGGGTTAAGCCTCTGCCTTCGGCTCAGGTCATGGTCTCAGGGTCCTGGGATTGAGCCCCGCATTGGGCTCTCTGCTCATCGGGGAGCCTGCTGCCCCGCCCCCTCTACCTGACTTTTTGCCTACTTGTGGTCTCTTTCTCTCTGTTAAATAAATAAATAAAATCTTTTTAAAAAAAAAAAGGTGCTATAAAAAACATGAATGTCATCTCCTCCATGAAGCCTTCCTTAAACCAAAAGTGATCTTGTCTTTCTTCGGGTCATCAAAACTCTTTGCTAAGCATCCACTGTACATACTTGTGGGCATTTGTTATGTTCCACTCAGAGTTTGAACTCCTTGTGAAAGCATGTATCTTTCTCAAACCCCTGCAGTCCTACCCCACTCCACTTAATATGAGGGTCTCCCCCATATTAGATTCTCAGAGATTATTTGTTGAAGAATTAAAACAATTTGGGATTTATAAAACTGAAGCTAAATTTATAAGAAATACAACCACAGTATAAAGCAAATTTTAAGGGCTTGCTCTTTTTAAAGCAAAACAAACTTTATATGTATTCATAAAGATACTACTTGTCAAATCTCCTTCTTCAGTGTTCTGGCAACACATCTGAGTGGGATTCAGAAATAGCTGGTCAGAAGTTCAGTAGAGTTGTCTGAAACGATCTACTTCGGTAAGTGAGAACCCTTTTGTCTGTCCTTAAAATATACTCTGCCCCATTACCTCCAGTAGAAAGGTCAGAGGATCAGAGTCAGAGCCTTTGGCTTCTGTGATTTATAAACTGTGCAACCTTGGGCAACTTTTCTCACTTGTAACCTAGTGATGCCTACTATATATTCTTACTTAAGAATTGCATTTGACTCTTGGTAACAGACCTTTGATATGGTGGCTTAAAAAAAAAGGAAGTTGTCTTTTTTTTCCTTATAAATACATTCCATAGATAGTCCCAAGCTCTACAGCCATCAGCGACCCCACTCTTAAGCTCCATTTTCCCTCCTGGTATGTGGTTTCCGTCTTCATATTAGCCTTGCCAAACAAGATGGCTGCTTGAGCTCAGCCTCCACGTCAGCATTCCTAGCGAAAACATTCCCAAGGTGACCTTCTCCCAGCTGTGTCAGCTTCCTTTCAATACTTTAAAAGAGTTTTTTTCCTGAAAGTGCTAACTAACAACTTGGACTTAGATCAACTGTGGTGCTTCTCAGCCCTGACCGTATACTTGAAACACGTGAAGGCTTTAAAAAGTAGTACCTGTGCTCAGGCCTCACAGCATAAGAGTGAAAGCAGAATCTCTGTGGCTGGGGTCAGGACTCCGTATTTCAAAATGACCCCAACTGATCCAGTCGCACAGTCGAGGCTGAGGACCTCTGAGCTAGGGTAACCGTATAATTGGCCATCCCAATGGGGACTCTTGAGAGTGAAGGAGAGACAGCCGGCTTAAACAAGAGCGACAGGAACTCAGTAGATTTCATCCTCTGCTGCTTCCTGTCAGGCCGCCAAGTATGTCGATTTCTACTGCTCTGGAAGAAGAAAGAAGGGGAGCAAAGATTTAGGTTGGGTGCTCAGGATTTCCTTCCATTCCTGCTCGAGCTTCTGGGCAGGATTAAATGAGGTAAATATATATGGAACCATTTTGTAAGCTGCAGTGTTTCAAAGACGTGTTTATAAATAAGATTATCATAAGTTAGTACGGATAAATACACCAGATGGCCTGAAGGAGCCCAGTTTGGGGGTCCCTTAGTTAGCACAGGTTTGATTAATTTACGCCCTAAGGTCGTTTTCTTCACAAAGCTCACTGGGAGATTGGTGGCTCGTGGTGGTTTTAGAGTGTAGACTTTGGAGACTGATAAAATCACCCGGGGTTTGAATCCCTGCCTCTTTCCGGCTTTGTCTTTTGACTTCCCTAAATCGCTTCGAAGTCTCCATGATACTACTTAGCTCAAAGGGTTGTTACCAGGGTTAAAGAAGTTAACATGTGGAAAGGATTCAATTTAGGGCTTGGCTTATAGTAAATGTTTAATAATTGGCCACTCTTTATCACTCATAAGATTACTTTAAGGTCTGCAAAACAAAAACAAAAACAAAAACAAAACAGTCTTTTTTTCTCTGCTTCTCAAGAGTCTCGAGTGTCAGGGGTGTTTTCAGGCTGACCCGGTCCTCTGTGGGAGCCCTTTCTCCCTGCCCTCTTACCGGGAAGTGAGCAGTGGGAAGAGGAATTGCAGATTCCAAATGTCTTCCCATTCCCTGTGGCCCCTGTGCTAACCAACCCCCCAGCAAGTGTCTGGGTTGAAATACCCGTGGGGATCCCAGGCGGCTTAAGTGGCTAATAGCTAGAATTAAATTCATTATTTCAGCGACTTGGTCCACGCATCGCATCAGGAGATCTGTGCAGTTGAAATAACCTTTGCCTGTGGTGCTTTTGTCTCCAGTGATTTTTGCTTCTGGCCACTGTGTTCTGGTGTAATCTCTCTTTCCATCCCCTCAGCTGCTAACATGTAAACTTTCTTCCCTGGGGTTTGCTCCTCTAATCTTGCCTTCTCCGTTTTTTGCTGTAGTCTTGTCTTCCTTTATTCATTCTGCATTGCTTTTATCTCCTTACCTTTCCTCCTGCTGAGTGTAAACAAACCTCACAGGAAAAAAAAGGGGGTGGGTGGGGTGGGGAGAAGAAGCCAAGCAGGATGCTGCCTAGTTCCCTGGAAGGGGAAAAAAAAATCTTAGAGATGGTGCACTCTACCGTTGGCAGTCAAAATTCAGTACTTTCTACTTGTAGCACCATCACTCACTATACAAGGCGAAGATACCTGGAAAATGTAAGAAGGCAGTTCTGGTTTTGAATTATTTTTTGAGTTTTTTGGTGGAAAAACCATTACAAGGTCTAGAATTGTCTTCCTAGAGAGGACACATCTGATTAGGACTGATTCTTTGGTGCTGGGGTTGGCAGACTTTTTCCATAAAGGCCCAATGCTAAATATTGTAGGCTTTCAGGCCATACTTTCTCTCTGGCAACTCTGCCTGTACAGCGCAAAGCAACCACAATGGATAAAGAATGAACATGGCCCTGGACCAATAAAACTTGTGTTTTTTTAAAAAGGTTTTATTTATTTATTTATTTGTCTCAGAGAGAGAGAGAGAGAGAGAGGGAGAACACAAGCAGGCAGAGCGGCAGGCAGAGGCAGAGAGAGAAGCAGGCTCCCTGCTGAGAAAGGAGCCCGATGCGGGACTCGATCCCAGGACTCTGGGATCATGACCTGAGCCGAAGGCAGCAGCTTAACCAACTGAGCCACCCAGTCCCCCAATAAAACTTTATTTGCAGTTACTGAAATCTGAATTCCGTATAATTTTCACAGATCGTGGTATTTATTCTTCTTTGGATTTCTTCCCCTCTAACCATTTAAAAATCTGCAAACCATTCTTAGCTCACAGGTGTATCCACCATTGTTCTACAGAACTAAAGACCACGGGCAGGTCATGGCCTCTGGTTTTCAGACTCCTGTTGTAGTGAGCTTGAAGGAGCACTCTGACTGTAGTTAGAAAACCTTCATTGCAGTCACTTCATTTGAAGTTCAGACTCAGTTTCCTCAATTGCAAGATCAGTTGAAGTGCTAACACTATGTGCCGGAGAGAATGTGGGCAACAGGAATTCTCATTTGTTGCTGGTGGGAATGCAAAATGGTACAGCCATTGAGGAAGACAGTTTGGCAGTTCTGTACAAAATTGAACATGTTCTTGCCATACGGTCCAGCAAATTTTCTCCTTGGTATTTTCTCAAACGAGCTGAAAATGTATGTTCACACTAAAACCTGTACATGGATGTTTATAGCAACTTTATTTGTAACGGCTCAAACTTGTAAGTAATCAAGTAGTCCTTCAGTAGGTAAATGGATAAGTAAACTGTGGTACATCCAGACAACGGAATATTACTCAGTGTTAAAAAGAAATGAGCCGTGGAAAGCCATGAAAAGACATGGAGGAACGTTAAGTGCATATTACTGTGTGAAAGAAGCCAATATGAAAAGGCTACATTATATTTAATTCCAACTATGTGACATTTTGGAAAAGGCAAAACTATGGAGACAGTAAAAAGATCAGGGGTTGCCAGGGATTAGAGGGGAGGGAGGGATGTACAGGTGAACAGAGGATTTTTAGGGCAGAGAAATTATTCTGTATGACACTACAATGGTGGATACATGCCATTATACATTTCTTGAAGCCCATAGAGGGTAAACACCAAGAGGGAAACTTCGGACCTGGCAATAATGATGTGTTAGTTTAAGTTCATCAGATACAAACAAGGTAGCCCCCTCTCTCTCGTTGGGCGTGGGGGAGGCTGTATGCATGTGTGTGTGGGGACAGGTCTGAACTTTCTGATCAGTTTTTCTGTGAACCTAAAACTGCTCTAAAAAGTAGTCTTTTAAAAAAATCAGGTTAATTATATTTGCTCAGTCTAACTCATGGCTGTCCAGCCTATCTGATGTGTTAGCTGTAAAGCACAAGTAAACAAAGAAGTTGCCGCCCAAATGTAACTGAGCAGAAGTCAGCTCTTCTTCTGTCCTCTGAGATGTTCCAAGTAACAAAGGTCTGGAGAGATGTCTTTTGATCAAGGACACTTCTGGGTACCTCTTGGAGATTAGCAATGTGGGCACTAAGCTCTGAGAAGGCTTATCATTCAGAACACTCACCACCAAGTGCAAAGACCTGGTTAAGGTTTAAGCAAGTATTTCCCAAACACATCTGTGACTTCAAAGACCATTAGCAAATGCAACACCATTAAAATTTTGCGGTGTGGGGGTCTGCTGGTACTTTTTGGGAAAGGCTAGTCTCAGGCATTTCAGTTAAGGCCATAGAAAAGATAAACACACAAGAAGCTTACCTTCAAGAAGCTGCAAATCTAGCAGAGAGAAAAAGGCAAGGATTTGTCTTATATTGACATTTGCTCTATTGTTAGTTGATATTACCTAACATGTTATTATATTTCATTAGAAAATTATGAGCCTTTGGCAAATATATGGACTTAAGTTGCCTTTTAAAGTTACATTATCTTATTAATTTTTTTCACAGTTTATTTCAATAGTAACAGATCACTGAAATGGAAAGACAAGTTAATGGAGGAATCCGTTTCTGTTACAGATACTTGGTTTGCTCTGTACTCACTCTGTAAAGAGAGATGTACACAGAATTCTAGTTCTCGATATAGAAGCACACATATTAGTGGATTAATTTAATTTATTAGTGAAGTTAATGAGTTGTTAGTCTCTTTGGTGTTGTTTGGGAGGAAAATCAACTATCCTAAAATAGATGCTTCTCTGAGTTGCTCACTCTGCAAGAGCTAACTTGGGAGTTGCCCACGGCAGGAAGCAGTTTGGCTATTCTCTCCTTTGCAGCACACATGGTTTTCTTATCCCAACAGAGTCCCCTGCTTTTCATGCCCTGGTAATAAGTGCCCTCTCTTCAAGATGCGCCTCACCCCAAAAGTGAATTGTGCATATCCTGCATGGCTTATATTTTAACCAGGCCATCCCCAAATCATCCTCCAGCATAAAGAAAGCTCTCTCTAGCTCTTGAATGTGATGTGATAAAAGAACAGCGATTTAATGTTATTTACACTGGTAGGCAGATGATCTACCCTGAAGAATACTGTCAGGGCCCTTGAGAGTAAATGGTTTCTTTTCTGTTACAACTGGCAACAATAATATCTATACCTTTATAGCACTGTATAGTCTATGTTGCCCCTTTAATTGTTTAAGAATTGGGCAAGTGCATCAGGAAAAAAGTCCCTTGCACGTGAAGCAGTGAAACCCAGAGCTGTTGAAAAACAGGCTCATGGTTCCCAGCTAGAAGGAGCTGGACCTGGGATTTGAATTCTACTCTCAACTCCAGCTTCTTTCGACTCTATCTGCTGCTTTCTCAGAGACGGATGTCCTGTGGCTGGATGGGTCACAGTGATCTTATCAGTACTACATATTTAGATCATATCTGCAATGCCTACCTTATAGAATCACTCATAGCTAATATTCTATTAGTCTTCAAACTTTGTCTTGGTAAATTCAAAGCTTTTAAAAAAGCTTTCATTAGAAAACATTTCAAAAATATTCAAGAGTAGAGAGAAGAGTATAATTACTCTCTATGATCCAATTTCCCAGTTTTAACAATTAGCAGCACATGGGCAAGCTTGTTTCACCCCCCCCACCTCAATTAGATTAATTTGAAAATCTCAGATATCATATAATTTCTTCTATAAATACTTAAGGATATATCTCTAAGAGATAACATTTTCTGATATTTTTTTTTCCTCTGCTTAACAAAGCACCTCCAAGCTTAGGGGCTTTAGACAGTAGTTTACTGTGATCTCGCGGGGTTCTGTGGGCTGACCAGGCTCAGCTGAGCAGTTCTCATTTGAGGTCTCTATTGTGATTGTCATCAGGGTTCAGTTGGGGCTGCAGTCATCTGAAGATATGACGGGGCTGATACCAAAGGTGGCTCACTCATGTGACGGTCAGCTGGGGACTCTGGTGGGGCTGGTGACACCAGTTCCTCTGCATGTGGCTTGGTTTTTCCAAGCATGGCTGCTGGGTTCCAAGAGGGAATGTCCCATGAACAGGAGTGCTGAGACACAGGGACAGAAGCTGTAAGTCTTCTAATGACCTAGTCTCAGAGCTCATGACCATCGCTTCTATCACATTCCACTGGAGAAGGAAGTCATGACAGCTGCCCCAGAATCAAGGGGAGATTCACTCTACCTCCCAGCGGGGGGAGCAGCTAAAAAATTAAAAAGTAATTCCTTAATATCACAAATATCCAGTCCACGTTCACATTGCCTCATTTGGACGAGTGGTCTTTTACTGTTTTGTTCAAAGCAGGACCAAGATGCAGTCCACACATTGCATTGGGTGGATAAGACTTTCACTTTTCTTTTAATCTAAGATATCCTTCTCTGTGTTTATTCTTCGCTTAAAACGTATTGTTGAAGAAGCAGATTGTTCTGTTGAATTTCCTAACAGTGTGGATTTTGCAGCTTGTGTCCCTGGTGTTCCTTTCCTGGTCCCTTTTATTTTTCTCTTGTAGACTCTTAGATCCCTGATCAAGTTCAAGTCCACAGTTTTGGTAAAAACACCTCCTAGGTAGTGATGTGTACTTCTTACTGCATCACACCAGGAGGCGCAAAATCAGTTTGTCTCCCTTTGGGGATGTTAAAATTGATTTGTGGGTTCAGGTGTTTAAGCCAGAGCGCCTTACTCCAATTGAGCCTTTTTAGAAAAATCTTCTGAACAGTTATTCCTCTTTTGCAGGCTTGGGAAATGGAATGAGTCTATATTTACAGACCCGTGTCTTCATTTACCATGTGCTACCCACGTGCCAGATATCACATCAGATTTTTACATGATGTGACTGATTTATTGTTCATAACAAATTCAATAAAAGAGGAATTATGATTATCCTCATTTTACAGGAAAAGGGAACTGAGGCACATGTGTCCTGTGCCCGACATCCAGGCATTGGATGCCTCCTGATTAATTCTCGTTTACAAAAGGGATGAATTTTTATTTTCAGAATTCCTGGGGGAAACCAACTTGGTCCATGAGAAACAAAACAAGGTCAATGGGAGGCCCAAACATGGGATTCACATATGAAATTGCTTCCTCTTAAAATCCAGAGTCACTACCCTGAATTTGGAGGCAAATTCAGGCCCAGCTTCTCAGGGTGGGAGAATGAGTTATTTAACAATAACATTTCCCTTCTCTGCAGTGTCCCCTGTGTCACAGGGTCAGCAGGGTGTGGCCTGCCACCTCTCTAAAGGGTGTGGGGGTGACTCTCAGTTTCACATCTGTGCTACTCGCTTTACCCAGACAGGAGGCTCAGAAATGACAATTTTATTTTAAAGAAAATATTTTCAAATGCAATTTGCAGTTTGTACATGAAGAGTAATGAGCAAAATGGATGCAGCTGTCTTTTAGCTTAACCCTGCAGTGTCACCCCAGTTTGCTTTCCTACCCAAGTGATCATGCAGGTGGCTTCTGTGCCTTTCTTCGGGAGTTTGGAGCCTCTGAGCTCCAGAGGCAGTGGAGTTGGGCTAAAAGGTGGGCATGTGCCTTGTGGTGCCTGGTGTCTAGGGCTGCCGTAGCTGAAAAGGAAAAGCCTGGAAGAACAGAAACCAGAAATGAACGGCGAGGGTTGGCTAGCAGAACGCTGAGGGCGCTGTCTCGTAGCAGGAGCACTTTTCTTTCTCCAGGGAGCATTTCTGAAGGACACAGCAGCATTTCTTACATCTCTGCAGGGCTATTTGGAGGCATCTCAGTGCGGGACATCCAGTGTGTCGTGGTCTAAAGCAGCTTCTGTATCTGTCCATTTCTTGAGGTTGTTCTCTGCCTTCTCATGCAAGTCCTTCTGCAACACTGAGGATGAGTGGAACATTGAGGATGAGTGGAGGCAGCTCTATCCTCCCCAGAGGACTCAACATCCTGGAGCCTCTGACCTTCCCCTGTGGTCATGTGTGTACCCAGCTGGGGGATCTAGGCTCATGGGCAATGCACACTGGCAAAGCCAATTTCTTAATAGTGCTTGAAGGGAGCGAGGAAATTAGTTCTAATGTATAAAATGCCATTTCTTGGCATTCCTAGCATTTGCTCTTAGTTATTTTAAAGAACACTGAGTGACTTAAATCAGGTTAAGTCCACACCTTGTTACAAAGACAGAGACACAGGCACACATGCATACACCCACACAGTTAACTTTTTGGTATTCTCATAGTCATCTCCCTAAGCAGAGCAATGATTGGTGTGTGTGACTCAGGGAAGAAGGAGGATGCCTCAGATGTAACACAGGGACACAGATTTCCACGAAGTTTTCATGGTCCAGTAAAGGAAACAGAATCTACTTGTAAACATATCATGACTTTATTCACCTGCACTTTAGTTTCTTTTTGTGGGGCAATGGCTTTAGCTGCTACATGCAGTCTCCCAAGTTAACTTGAACATATGAGGCACTCAGGTTTTTCTTTCTTTTTTTTTTTTTAAAGTCTTGTTTATGGGGGCACCTGGGTGGCTCAGTGGGTTAAGCCTCTGCTTTTGGCTCATGTCGTGATCTTGGGGTCCTGGGATCGAGCCCCGCATCGGGCTCTCTGCTCGGCAGGGAGCCTGCTTCCTCCTCTCTCTCTGCCTGCCTCTCTGCCTACTTGTGATCTCTGTCAAATAAATAAAATATTAAAAAAAAATAAAGACTTGTTTATGTATTTGAGAGAGAAAGTGAGAGCAAGAAAGGGAGTGCTCGGTGGGGAGGGGCAGAGGGAGAGGGAGAGAGTCTTAAGCAGACTCTGCACTGAGTGTGGAGCCTGATGCGGGCCTTGATCTCACATCTCTGAGATGATGACCTGAGCTGAAACCAAGAGTCAGACATTTAACTAACTGAGCCACCCAGGTGCCCACTGCCAGGGCTTTTTTTTTTCTTTCTTTTTTAAAGATTTTATTTATTCATTTGACAGACAGAGATCACAAGTAGGCAGAGAGGCAGGCAGAGAGAGAGAGGAGAAAGCAGGCTCTCCACGGAGCAGAGAGCTCGATGCGGGGCTCGATCCCAGGACCCTGGGATCATGACCTGAGCCGAAGGCAGAGGCTTTAACCCACTGAGTCACCCAGGCGCCCCTGCCAGGGCTTTTTAAATGACCAAGCAGTTGCCACAGTAGAGCCTAGTAGCATTTTATGTGAAACACTGTGGTGGTTGCTTCTTTCTTTCTTTTAAAAAAATTTTTACCAAAAAAAAATTGTATTCGTTTATTTGTGTGTGTGTGTGTGAGAGAAAGAGAGAGAGAGAGAGAGAGAGCAGGAGCGAGAGAGAAAGCAAGCGCACAAGCAGGGAGAGCAGCAGGCAGAGGGAGAAGCAGGTTCCCTGCTGAGCAGGGAGCCCCATGTGGGATTCGATTCCAGGATCCCATTGTTCACCACCTGACCTGAAGGCAGATGCTTAACTGACTCTACCCAGATGTCCTGGTTGCTTATTTCTTAAAACACTTTCCCGTAGCGTGTATCTTTTCCATGGACAAAGAGCCCTTGAATAGCATTATTTGCTTGTCTGGAGTCTTGTGACTTAGGAATTGAACCTTGTACTCTGTATGAGAACAGCAGGGAGGAAAAGGAAGGATGGAAGAAAAGGAGAGTGCAAGGGAGGGAGAGAAGAAGGAAAGAAAAATGAATAAAGGAAAGAAGGAAGAGAAAAACATGCTGAAGCCTTATAATAACTCTAAGAATGGGCAGTTCATTAGAGCTGAGTTGAATAAATCATTGTTGAAAGATTTGGTTTTACCCCTCGTGTCTTTTTCATAAGCCAAGGGAATTGACCCCCTGGCTAGTAGGAGGCCATCATTGGGTCTGTCTCCATCTTTGGATAGTGGTGCAAAGTCTCAGGTGGGGCAGAATCCCGGGCCATGATGTAATGAGAGTTTCTACCTCATGCTTGTATGTCATTCACACAAGTGGAGCATCATGGGAGCTGGACCAGATTGATGTCCCCTCTAAGAATAGCACTGATTATAGAACAGATTTTCCCATATACAGAGCCATTTTTAATTCTCTGCCTACCACAGCTGCCAGCCTGCGGAGATAATTCCTTCTAGCAGAATAGCTCTAGATTATTATAGGGAAATCAAATTTGCATAAAAGCACTCTCTCTTCTCTCTCTCCCTTTCTCTCTAAGTTACTAAACAGATACTGTCAATTACTTTTGTTGGAAAAGCTTTTTTGGGGGAAGGGAAAAATACATTGTTTTTTTTTTTTTTTAATGCCACATGAAAACTTTCTATGAAACTTTAAAAGATTCTGAGAGCTAACATTAAGTGTGACACTTCACATTTGATGGATGCTTCACTATTTTCAAAGAGCTTTTCAGTTCAACAAACTTTTTATATATATTTTATTTAATTTTGAATGGGCACAGCCCCTGGGGACATAAAAAATGAATGATCCTTGTTTTTGAAAAGTTTATTTTATTTGATTCATGGAAAATATACATGAAATCAATAAGGCAGACATCACTAGGTCCATTTTGCAGATGAGGAAACTGAGGGCCAGGGAAACTTCAGTGATCTTTTGAAAGTATGCACAACTGTTAAGCAAAGGATTGAGAGCTCAGGTCTTCAGAGTCTTGTTTGGGCTTGCTGCGGGGACCGTGACGTCACTCAGGAGGGAAAAGGCTGCAGCTGCAAATTGACAGGTTGTCGTTGTTTGGCCAAACCCTTTTTTTTTTTTTTTTTTTTAAGATTTATTTATTTATTTGAGAGAGAGAAAGAGAGAATTGTGGGGGCGGGGGCAGAGGGAGACAGAGAATCAACAAGTAGACTCCCAGCTGACCGCAGAGCCTGACCTGGGGCTCGATCCCAGGATCCTGAGATCATGACCTGAGCTGAAACCAGGAGTCAGCTGCTTAACCAACTGAGCCACCCAGGTGCCTGTTTGCCAAATTTTTAATTTAACATTGAAAAACCAGAAGATTTACTCCCCCCAGTCCCACCCCATCCCCGAAGAATGGACTTCTGGCTTCTTTGAAAAAATATAATGCAATCTGTCAACACCAGGTGTGTATTACATCAAGGTGAGACTGTTCCATCAGACTGAGATAGCCAGTGGTCACTATTCCCACCTTTCTACGTCCATGTCACTCATTTAAGTTACCACCTTTTGGCCCAGAGGGCTTTGTGTTGTCCCCTGTGCTGAATCTGGGAGAGCATAGCAATGTGGGTGCTTTGTTCCAGGAGCAGCATTCTTGCACTGTTTTAAAAATAATCTAGGTTTTCCATTGCTTCATTTTTTTGTTTTGTTTTGTTTTGTTTTGTTTCTTAGCTTTAAAAAAAAGTTGGCAATTTTCAGCTTAAAAAAAAAAAAAAAAACTGCCCCCTGTGAATTCCCAATCCTGATGCTCCAGGATTTGGAGACTTGTGAGAGATTTTTACTTTACTAGATACTGTAGGTTGATACTCTATTTGTGTTCTTGAAAAGGCTTTTGTGGCTATTATTTTATTTAATTGCATTCTATTTTCTAATCTGTTTGAAGCCACCTTCTGGGGGATGAAGAATGTGAAGGTAGAAGTCTATTTAGTTCTGATTTTTGCATTTGGGCTTTGATTTTCTGATTTCATTGGGCAGATTTCTTTTTTTTTTTTTTAATATTTTATTTATTTATTTGACAGAGAGAGATCACAAGCAGGCAGAGAGGTAGGCAGAGGGAGAGGGAGAAGCAGGCTCCCCGCTGAGCAGAGAGCCCGATGCGGGGCTCGATCTCAGGACCCTGAGATCATGACCTGAGCCGAAGGCAGAGGCTTTAACCCGCTGAGCCACCCAGGCGCCCCTCATTGGGCAGATTTCTATGCTGAATGTAGGTTCTTGGGAAAATGAGGATTAGGTGCCTATAAGAAAGAAAGAGACGGTCGTGGTGTTAAAACTCCTAGATAGAAGGTGTTGCTAAGTTCTAATTTACTGTGAAAGCTTAATTAAATCATTGATTTAACCATGGAAGTTACAGGTTAGACGATTCACCCAGGAATCTAAAAACAGCACCAGGGCGTAAGAGACCTGAGAAATGAGTATATGCAGCAGGCTGTATGAATGCAGAGGTTGGTATACTTTTTCCTGGTGTTATGCTATCATCTCTTTGTTCCACCAGAGCCGAGGGTATCGCATTGGGCAGAAGATTGTTTTTGGTGCCTTTTGCATCATCTTGCAACTCTGCATTTCCAAATCTGGGGGTTCTGTTCACCACCTGCCTCCTGAGAAAGGGGCTGTGAGCACACAGTATGGTTTGAATTCAAAGCTAGCGACAGCCACCCTGTCCCCCATGTACTCCCATTACTTCCCGGTGATTAAAATTCCACTTCATTTGTGCTGTTTTGGCTTTAGGCTTTGCTTCTGTGTTAAATATCAGTTACCAACCTTTCCAAGTGCAGCGTTTGCAAAACACACTCATACACCTTGTCCTCTTTGATCTTCACACTAGCTCTGTGAGGTAGAGAGTGCCATTGTATGATCTGGGAACTAGAGATGCTAGGGTTTAAGTCCCAGCTGAAACTCATCCATTGTGTGATGAGAACTTAATTTCTTTTCCTATATATGGGAGATTAAAATTTACAGAATGATTGTAAGAAATAGAATATTTTCCTCCATCCATCCATCCATCCATCCATCCATTGTTACGTCTCCCCAGTCCTCTAGAGAAAGGGAGCTCATTGTTGCTGCAACCTGAGTCCTTGCATTGCACTTGCCATGTCTGGTGCACACAGTTGGAAGAGAATGTCAGTCTGTGTGGGTTGTTATAATGGAGTATCATAGACTGGGTGAAACAACTGATGTTTATTTCTTATGATTCTAGAGGCTGGGAAGTCCAAGAGCCAGTGAATTGGGTAAGCCCGCTTCCTAGTCCATAGACAGCTCTCCTAGCTGCATCCTCACATGGCAGAAGGGGTGATGGAGATGGAGCTCTCCGGGGTTTCTGTTACAATCTCATTCATGAGGGTTCCATCCTCACAACCTTCCAAAGGCCCTACCCCCAATACCATCAGGTTTCAACATACGAATTTTGGCAAGACACCAATGTCAGTCTATTGCAGAGAGTACACTTAGATGGGTTATGACTCAGGTCTGGGCTGAGCCTGGCTCTGCTCTTTAACTCTGTGCCCCTGGGCCATTTACTTGTTCTCACTATTCCTCCCGTTCTTCTTCTGAAGAGAAGGCAAAGTAACACACCTGTCTCAGCAGGTTGTCCCAGGGATCAGAGAACAACGTGCCTATACAGTGCTCCACACAGTACCTGGCACATTGCAAAGTGTTTGTAAATGGTGGCTGCTGTTGTTGGTTGGGCTGTCACACAGCCTGAATGTTGGTGGGGAGGACATCTCCTCCTTTGCAACAGCTGCCCTTTCTTTGGTCAGGGAGACAGAACACAACAGCAGTTGCTGAGTCTGAGAGGCTGTGGCTCCTGTCTTCACCTCCTGTCTATTTGTCCACAGCCTCCATTTTGAGTGGTTGCTGGGTGCAGGCAGGTCATGCAGTGGGGCGAGCCAGGAGGACACGTCTTCCCTTGGTGTATCCTGGTTTCCTTTCAGCTAAATGGAGCCCTAGTTGGCAGTCCTGTCCATGCCTAAATGGGGTGAGACCACTCAGAGTTGGAACAGGCTTCAGAGTCGGCGTGGAGAAGTTGCTGTGACAAACTTCTGCTCTGTGGCAGGTGCCTGAAGTCCAGCTGCTTGGATTCAAGTCCCAGCTCTGCTGCTGCTGCTGCTGCTGCTTCTCCTTCTTCTTCTTCTTTTTCTTTTTTAAGATTTTATTTATTTGTCAGAGAGAGCGAGCACAGGCCGGCAGAGTGGCAGGCAGAAGGGGAGAGAGAAGCAGGCTCCCCACGGAGCAAGGAGCCTGATGTGGGACTTGATCCCAGAATCCTGGGATCATGACCTGAGCTGAAGGCAGCTGTGTAACTGACTGAGCCACCTAAACATCCCCAGCTCTGCTTCTTGACTCTGTTTTAGGCACTTTGCGTATACCAGGTCTTTTATTCCCACATCGGCTCTGTGCATTGGTTAGTCTTGTTATGCCTATTTGTAGGGATCGAGGCATAGAGAGATTAACTAGTGTGCTCAAGGTAAATGACAAAGCTGGGATTCAGACCTAGGCAGATGGATTCCAGGAATCTGCGATCTCACCACTCTTCTGTCTCCTACCCTAATAGGGTGGGATACGAAGCATCAGGATTAGCATATTATATGTGCTTGGTAAACATGTTTTTTACAAGTAAAAATTTTAACTTTATTAATAAGGTATTTACTTCTTTATGATCTCTTCCTATCATTTAAGTCACAAGTCTATCACTCTTTTGGATGTCAACTATATTTACTTATCCTTTTCCTAATGCTTTCATCATTTGTAGATGAGGAAACCTATTTCCTCATTTTACACCTATTTCAGTCACAAAAAAGTATACACTTTTAAAAATGCTTATGTATTTGTTATTTTACTGAGGTAAGAACATTTAACACAAGATTTACCTTTTAAATAGGCTTTTAAGTATAGAACACATTGTTGACAATGGGTACATTGCTGTACAGTGCATCTCTACAGCTTATTCATCTTACTTGACTGAAACTTTATTCCTATTGATTAGTAACTCCCCAATTTCCCCTTCATCAGCCTTTGGTAACAGTAGATGTTCAATAAATAAGAACCACCATTCTCAGCCCTGATGAGTGGATCTTTCTGGAGCTGTAAGCAATAGGGCCTTAAAACACCAGGCTTGGTGGGGTATCCCTTAGAGATCTCAGACTCATGGGTATACCTATCCATCTTGACCTCATGCTGGAAGGTTGAAATTTAATGCACCTGATACCCTTGTGGCAACACTAATATTTACTGTAAATATAAAATATTTATTAAGTACCTACTTAGACCTGGTGTATTTTCAGATGTTCCAGATACAAGTAAACAACCCTGAATCATGCCCCTCTGGAGTTTTAAGTTTAAAACAAAGAATACACTATTTGTCCTGCATTGATTTTCATTTTCTGTCACTTGGCATACATACCTCACATTTTGCATAGATGCTTTTAAAAATCATCACCATCAAAATCATCATTATTATCATCCTCCCCACCATCATCATAAGAGGCTCTTACTATGTGCTAAGTACAATGTGCTTTGCCTGAACCATCTCATTTAATCTTCACATTGGAACATAAAATGAAGATTTCTGCAAATTAGTCACCTATGAATTGAAGGAAATGTTGTGTAAATATCATCGGTAGCAATAGTTACAATAGAGGGAAGAGGAGAGAAATGTATCTCAGTTCTTTGAATATTTAAGAATTGTTCTGTAGAATATTTGAAGAGATTCCTTTGGTGTAAATGCCCATATGGTTAGAATAATAGGAAGTAATAAATAGAATATAAAAATATTGACAAAACTCTATACTCATTTCCAAAATATTGCCTAATAGACATGGGTATTTCAACTTTGTTCATGTAAATATTTAATGAGTAGCTACTATGTTCTGGCACCTTGATAGTCTCCCACACCCCACTTTCTCTGCTCACCTATAGAAGTTCTTATTTTTCTTTTTTTTTTTTTGCAATAGTTGTTTTTGTTAATAATCAAAAATTTACAAATAAGTTCCAAGTACAGTGCAAAGAAAGCCTTTTTTTTTCTTTTCTGAACCCTCTTCTTTCTTTTTAAAAAATTTTATTTATTTATTTATTTATTTATTTATTTATTTAACATACTGTGTATTATTTGCCCCAGGGATACAGGTCTGTGAATCATCAGGCTTACATATTTCATAGCACTCACCATAGGAAGTTTTTGTCTTTTATATAATGCCCTTTCACTTTAGTAATGAATTAATAGTTAATTTCAGTCTCAGTGAAAGGTGGAGATTTTCCTAGAACTGCCTCTCAGTGTTGAATAATTTTTAGTGATGGAAAAAGCAATGTGTCAGAAAATTTTTAGTATATTCAATAGATGCCACTCTCCCCATTTTGTAGGGATAAGTTCTTTTGTACTTAGATTTTTTTTCTTATTATAACAGTAATATCAACCCAAACTTCTAATTCTGGCTATATGGGTGGCAGACCAGATACTTTCATAAATTGTCCTGCTGAAATAATGTAAGGATGCTGGATAAAACATAACTAACATTTTTATGATATCTGCAAAAAAGCAAGTATGGTTTCCAGGGTCTAAAAATAAATAAGGCGATGGAAAGTGGATATGAAACATAAGCTGATGTTCTGCCCTGAGGGTGTTTGCTGAGAGTGGAAACTTAGATTCTGAAATTTTGATTACTGTGGTAAGGATCAGAAGCCAGGATTTGGGCCTTGCAATGTGGGAAGTTGAAACTGAGACCCTAATATGAAGCTAGAGCCCGTAAGAGGCTGTATCCTTTATGGAAAAGTGAGTTAGAAAAAAATCCCCCCGTTGGCCAAGAGATGTATCTTAGCCTCTACTCTCACTGCAGAAAATGTCTCTCTTTCTCACAAATTTAACAACAGCCCTGCCCTCATTTAGCTTTGAGGTTGAATTTATGCTGTCTGGGTGATCTAGATGAGATATTAACTTTAGAGGTCTGGATTGATGGTACTCAAAATGCTTAGAAGATGGGGATGTAAATACTCTCTGGAGAAATTCTCCTTTATCCCAGGCCCTGTGGCACTCCACAGTTTCAGATAAATCTCATGGGATCTCACAATCCAGAATTATAGACACACAAAGAATTTAGTTGTTATGCATTTAAGAGTAAAGGGAAATAACAAATAGCAGACTAAGACCCTCAAATACTTCATACATTGGAGTTACGATGATACAGAAGAGGATACAGAAATACGACAAGCTAAAAGTGTTCAGTGAAATAATAGAACAAAGACATGAGCAAATGAATCAACTAATCTCAAGTAATATGTGTTATCAAAAGTCTGTCAAAAAGTCTGTCAAGAGAGAATTCAGAAAAGGCCCAAGTAGAACATCTAGAAATAAATATAGAATTATTGAAATTAAAAGTAAAACATGCTCGGGGCACCTGGGTGGCTCAGTGGGTTAAAGCCTCTGCCTTCAGCTCAGGTCATGATCCCAGAGTCCTGGGATCGAGCCCCACATCGGGCTCTCTGCTCAGCAGCGAGCCTGCTTCCCTCTCTCTCTCTGCCTACTTATGATCTGTCTGTCAAATAAATAAAATCTTCAAAAAAAAAAAAAAGTAAAACATGCTCTTTGTAAGTTATTTGAAAATAATAAATATTATTCTATCACTAAGAGGAAAGCAATCTTAATACATTTAAGTGATTTTTCAAGTCTTTTTTTTCTATGCATTTTTACAAAGTATATATTGTATTCCTTATGAGTATAATTTTTATGTTATCATTTTCTTTCTATATAAGCATTTTCATATCATTGTGCTGTATAATATATGTTAATAAAGAAAGACCATAATATAAATGTTTCCCTATAGTTGGATTTATTTATTTATATTTTCATTTATTTATTATTTATTTGCAAAAGCATCTCAGCACCCCCCCCCCCATTTAGTTGTAGTATAATTGACACACGAGCCCTATTAGTAGTTAGGCTAGGAACTAGCACAGTGTTACTTTCTCTCTACATTTTAGCACAGTATTACTCTCTCTACATTCTACTGGTTTAAGTGAATCATATGGCAAACTTAGATTCAATGTGGGAAGGGACTATATGAGGGTATGGATAATGGTACGGATAATCAAAGGGTATGGATATTGAAAGACATGGTTTATTAGGGATCCAGCTATCACATAGATCGTGTCTTATTTTCCCTCTCTGTGCAATGGTAGCATATTTTACACTGTTCTTTTTTTTTTAAAGGTTTATTTATTTATTTGACAGAGAGAGATCACAGTAGACAGAGAGGCAGGCAAAGAGAGAGGGAGAGAGGGAAGCAGGCTCCTCGCCGAGCAGAGTGTCCGATGCGGGACTCGATCCCAGGACCCTGAGATCATGACCTGAGCCAAAGGCAGCAGCTTAACCCACTGAGCCACCCAGGCGCCCCTATTTTACACTGTTCTGTATCTTCCTTTTTTCAATAAAACATTTTACAGTACATTCAGTATTAACACATATATTATTTGGGATTAGTATTGGCTGTAAGTAAAAGTACAAAATATAGTGGCTTAAGCAAAATAGAAATTGGTCTTTTTAAAAAAAAGATTTATTTATTTATTTATTTATTTTAAAATATTTAATTTATTTATTTGGAGGGAGAAGCAGACTCTCTGTAGAGCAGGGAGCCCAATGTGGAATTGGATCCCAGGACCCTAGGTTCATGACCTGAGCCAAAGGCAGATGCTTAACCAACTGAGCCACCCAGGCACCCAAGATTTTCTTTTTTTTAGGTAATCTGTACATCCAATGTGGGGTTTGAACTTTTAGCTCTGAGATTAACAGTCCCATGCTTGACTGACTGAGCCAGCCGGGTACCCCAGAAGTTTGTCTTCTGAACTTAAGAAGTCTGGAAGTGGATGGTCCAGATATTTCTATTTTGTTGTGCCATTGTGTGTGATTGGACTTCCATTCTCATGCCACCCCAACATTTAAGATGACTGCAGGAATTCTAGCCATCTGGTTGCATTCCAGCCAGTAGCAAAGAAGGAGAAAAGGGGGAAGAAAGTATATTTTTAAGGACACTATCTGGAATTTGCCCTGATCCTTCTTATTTATATTCCTTAGGCTAGAACATATTTATAGGACCATACCTGCTGCAAGGAAGGCTGGAGAATGTAATTTTATTTGCAATGGATATGTGCTCAGTTAAAGAACTGGGTATTCTATTCCTAATGAGGAAAAGGAGAATGATATTGGAGGACCATGGTACATTAATAATTTCCTCATGTTTTGTACATGAGTTCAAACTAAGACTTTTTTTTTTTTTAAAGATTTTATTTATTTACTCGACAGACAGATCACAAGTAGGCAGAGAGGCAGGCAGAGAGAGAAGGGAGGAAGCAGGCTCCCCGCTGAGCAGAGAGCCCGACTCGGGGCTATATCCCAGGACGCTGGGATCATGACCCGAGCCGAAGGCAGTGGCCTTAACCCACTGAGCCACCCAGGCGCCCCCAAACTAAGACTTTTTTGATCATATTCTGCTACTTTGTTTTCAGGAAGATTGTACCAGTTAAAGTGTACTGAATTTCCTGTCTATGCCATCCTCATCAGCACTGGATATAATGAATTTTATATTATTGGCACTCAGTTAAGCTTATGTCATGTTTTAATTCTTCTTTGATTACTAGTGTAGATTGACATTTTATTCTATTGTTTATTATTTCTATTTTATTTTTTGTGAACTTTTTGTTCATGTCCCATGTCAATGGAGTAATAGGGCCTATTTGTTTTTCTTAACTGTTTACTAATAGCTTTATATTAAAGTTACTGACCCTTTGTCATGTTAATTATAAAGCAGAAATAATTTTTCTGCAAGTCTTAGAGTGGGGGGGTATATGAGAGTACCATTTTGTAACTGGTGACTAATGAAGATCTCTCTCTTCATCATATTATAAGGGGACAAAGATTTGTACAAGTTCCACTAAGATTTGTACATCTTTGAGTTAATAGGCTTCTTCTGCAGTGTTTTAATTGCGGAAATTAGAGTATCTTTATATGAAAGAATCAGAAGAACCAGAAAGGGTGTTGGGAAAGGGGTGCCCTGGAGAGAGTTACATACAGTGTGTTTGAAGCTTGAACTGCGGGGATCAGGGCAGTGCTCTTTGACCTCCAATGTGATTTCCAGGGTTTCGTGAGTTCTGCTTTGTCATGTCTCAGAAGAAAAAAAAATGAGACTCATACTAAGGTATTGAATTCTCTTCTGATTTCGAGGTGGAGAAGGTCGTAATGATACCACCTATCCAACAGAGGGCGCTCCCCAGACATCTCGGCTGTCTGTTGAGTATTTTGTAGACACTGTCTCGTTTAATCTGCTCAGGCACTTCACCCACAGTAAAAACGCTAGCACAGCTCTCTAGCACTAGACTATAAAGGGCATGAATCAACAAGTCTTACAGAGGGGCCTAGTCTTAGAGATTACTAGACCCTTTATGTAATAGGGGAAGCAACTTGCCTAACATCCCCCAGCTTGTTAGGGCGGAAGCAAATCTGGAACTCACGTTTCATTCAGGCTCTTAATGTTAAGGTACCACATTCTCCATGCCTAGCTGCGTCTGAATCGTCACCATCGCTCTGCCCCTGCCCTGAGGGTTTGACGCCTGGAGAAGCCGGTCTTGCAGCACCGTCCAGAAATTCTAGGCACATCTGCGCACTGAGTCACCTGCCCCCTCGTGGCTCTAGTCGAGAACAGCACTCTCCTGCACCCTTAAGGACAAGGGTGTCAGTGTCTACTCCCCCTCAGCCCCAGAAAGTGCCATGCAGGCTGAGTCTCCTCAAAACTTGTTGCATCTCAGGAACACTGAAAAGAGGTGGTGGAGAGATTGAGGGCTAATGTGAAAGTTTGGTGAACTGATGAAGAACAAGTCATGAATGGAAAATGTGGATGAAGAGCAGAATATTATATTTGATTTTTTTTTCTTTTTAATGTTTTTATGACATGGAAGCATGGAGTGGGTGGGATGAGCACCATATTTAGAACCATATTTGGGCTTCCTTCCAGGCTGCGTTACATACAGTGGTATGACCTTGGGCAAGTCCCACGGTGATCCCTCAGAATTCAATGTCTTCTTCCATGAGTTGCAGCAACGCCCGTCCAGTCCTAACACCCAGGCTTGGTATGAGACACAGGTTGGGTTTCAGCTTGAAAGCACCTGGTAGAGTAACCCACACATGAAAGAGATGCTGCCCCATTGGGATAGTAGGAATAGTTTCTTACTCCCAGGAATTGTATTGGGGTAGACCATTCTATTATCTTCAGGACAATACATATTTGTAGACTTATTAGTGTCCAGGAGGTGGTATGGAATAGAAAAACATAAGTAACTGGAGTCTGGGGTTATAAGTTGAGCAACCCAAACCAATCTACCTATATGGGACCCAACTCTATGATTGACCAGTCTTCATGTATTAACCTATTTTAGTAGGCATCAGTAAAGCATGCAGTGATCATCTAAAACCAGTTGGCACCATGGTTCTTGGGTCTAATGAGTTAAAAAAGGGGGAAAAATGTGCGTCTGGGTGGCTCAGTTGTTAAGTGTCTGCCTTTAGCTCAGGGCATGATCCCAGGGTCCTGGGATAGAGCTCTGCAGCTGGCTTCCTGCTTGGCAGGAAGCCTGCTTCTCCCTCTCCCACTCCCTCTGCTTGGGTTCCCTCTCTCGCTTTGTCTCTGTCAAATAAATAAATGAAATCTTTAAAAAATAAAGGGGGAAATACTACCTATATTACCAAAAATGATAATTAACATTCAACAAAAGTCATTTCTTACAAATCTGAGCGGGAGAATGCTCAGTGTTCTTATTTTAAGTTCTCCAGTGGGGGGAGAACTTAAAATACTGAAAAATACAAAATACTGAAAAATACAAAGAACATTTTGCGGATGAACCAACTGAAACTTTCAGAGTTTGTTACTCATCTAAGCCGTCATATCTAGTAAGAAATCGTAGGAGGATTTGAACCCAGAGTCTTCCTGGCTCTGCTCAGAATCACTGTTCTATATTGTTTTATCTCAAAAGGATGACAATTTACTGTTCTAGTACATCAAGCAGGACTTTGTACCAGATATGTTCTTCACTGTTTTCTGAAAAACCAATTAACTTCCAAGTTTTATATTATTTGCTTTTAAGCAATAGTGATTAGTAATGTGTCTCATTGATTCTAAGACAAGCATTCCGCACCCCCTCCGTTGCCCACATTTTAACGTTTCTGAAATTGGATGTTTCTTACAAGTGATGGTGTATCATCATCTAATTAGCAATATTTTTCTTTCTTTGTGGCATATAAAATACAATGGTGCATCTCACACGATGGTTTCCTGGATTTGATGAAATGAGGTAATAATGATTTGGTTCATATAAAGGACCAAGTAGCATGGAGAAACACACAGATAATCACAGCATGTTTTAGGGTGGGGTACCAGTGGGGAACAACATTACCTATTTTCCATCCTGTCTCTAATTAAGACCCCTGCTCTCAAATGACATAATATCTCAGCTTTCTATCTCTTTTCTGCTCAGTTATCCTTTGTACCACAATCAGAGTCTTCTGCTTAAGGAACTACCTACCTGTAATGTTTCCCAGCACCTCATATAAAGGTCAAACACTTGGCATGAACTTCAGGATCCATATGAGTCTCAAATCTGCTTTCTGCCCTATCTCTCATTACTTTCTTCTCTTGGGCAGCTCCCGAGGGTCTTTGATCTCTTCCAGTGTTTGCCAGAGTGTAGGAAGATGATTCAAAATGACTCTAGGTGATATACTAACATGACATTGAATAACCTTGAAATACCCCATGAGCAATTTGTGTAGTTTAGAATTCTCTCCCAACCCCTCAGAGAACACTGAGGAAAAAGTCTTCATTTGATATGGGGGCATCGTCAACATTTTGCTAAATTAGCTTCCCTTTGTGACAAAGAGAGGGCAGGTTAGACAATGGTATTCAGCTAGAATTTCTCTGTTTTGTTTTCATTTATTTACTTTTATATTTGGGGTAAGAGACACTGAATTTCCACTTATAGTAATGATACAAAATTTCCTTTCAAATTTATTTCAGCAAACATGGAGTCAGTTAAAAAAGGACAGTGAGCAAACATGAGTACAATGATATGGAAATATGGTACTAATTATGAATGTGGTAGTCACATGAGAGGACAGCAACTTTCTGTTCCAAGTACTTCACTTCTCTGTGTGTACATACTGTTCCTTAATCCCAGGTGCTCTTTCCCTACTCACTAATATTGGAACTCCTTTCCTTCTTCCTCCTTAAAGCTTTCCCTGGTTTCTGTAGTCAGAATTAACTGTGCATGCTCATAGAACATTGTTTAAATTCTGATTTAGTATTTTTGTTATTCTAATCTTGTCATGGTTAGATATTCATATGCCCATGTCTATTTTGTGGGGTTTTTTTTTGTTTCTATTTTTTTATAACTTTTTTTCTTAACGATTTTATTTGTTTATTTAACAGCGAGAGAGGTACAGTGAGAGCAGGAACATGAGCAGGGGGAGTGGGAGAGGGAAAGCAGGCTTCTTGCTGAGCAGGGAGCCTGATGTGGGCCTGGATCCCAGGACCCTGGGATCATGACCTGAGCTGAAGGCAGAAGCTTAACGACAGAGCCACCCAGGTGCCCTGCCCGTATCTATTTTGATTGGAAGCCTTTTACTAACAGGGACTGGTTCTCAATCCATCTCCATCACTTCTTCAGTGCCTTACATGTGACCATCAGAAAGAATGAATGGCTGGACTTACAATTCATGTTGCAATGATTTTATGCAATTTCCCCCCATTCTGCAGAAACCTAGGCTGATTTTAGACAGCTCTTGACTTGGCTTACATTCCAGCTTCAGTGTAAGTTACTGAGGCATTTGTGAAAACTGCATTGTTCTTCAGCATAAATATTTTGCAGAGAAGGTCATAGAATCATCCAAAACCATTCATAAGGAAGTTAACCCTAGGGTAAAGCCAAAGAAAGGCCAGCAGAAGGTGTTCATGTGTGTATGTGTATGTGTGTGCTGACAGAGCAGTAATCCACTGGGTTTAGAGCTGTAACTTCTGGTTGACTTCGCTCTTCATTTGAAGCCCAAAAGACAAAATTCAGTGACCAAAGATAATGGTAATCTAAGCAGAAAGAAAGAGAGATAAATAAAATACTTGCAGTTTTTTATACTTGAGCAGTCCTGTTATCCTTTTCAGAGTCTTAGATAAGGAGCTTTGCTCAGCCTGCATGGGCCGAAGCAATGGGAAGGTGTGCAGAATTACAAAGATAGGAGCTGTTTCTGGTAAGAAGTTTGATTCCACTACCAAGGTTGTCTTCCGGAAAAAGAAAGCAGGAAAAGACCTGGTACCACTACACCATCAATTAAGCTGAATTAATAGTGTTCTAATAAAGCCCACTGTTTACTAATCTTATCTCCGCTAAGTGGGGATGATGTAAGTGCGCCAGTGGAAGGGGAGGTGATAAAAAAGGGGAATCAGATTGATGGGAACACACCTTTTATCTTCTTATAAAGACTTTCAAAGCATATCTGGCTACTTTCTATCAAAACTAGCCCTGCTCAGTTCCAGTGGATTTGTGACGAGTATGATGGGAGGCAAGTGGCCTGAAGCCTCATGGTTAGTCACCTGGTTTTTCTTGTCCTCCTTTTAGGATTCAACTGCATTGAGGTACAATCAACATGATAATTTAATGGTACCCCAAGGAATGCTTTAGTACAATCAAGACTGACACATGATAATCTATGGAGTGAGGATCTTTATTAAAAAAAAAAAAATCTTTGCCTCATTGTCAGTCATCTATAAAAGAGAGTCCGGTTTTAATGATTGATGGCGATTGGACACATCTAACTGTCCTTCCTGTGTTGACTTTTTCTTGGATTTTAGTTGGCAGAGCTGGAGAAGAAGGGGATGACAGTAAAATTCTTATACTCATCAGGTTTTCCTAGGGCGTCCCTAGTACTTTGGCAAACTAAATTGGAATGATAATTAATTTAATCAGTTTTACATTAAAAACTAATGTTTGCTTGTATCTTTTGTATCCTTTGTCAGGGTACAACCCCGTGGTCTGCTGATCTTTAAAAGAATGTACAGTATACCTACTTCAGAGTCCATTGACAACAATTCACTATTCACATGTTAAATACATGGGACAGTTGGTCTTGCTATAGCAATACAATTATTCTGGAAAAGAATTTTCAATGATGAAAATGAAAAAAGTTAAAATAGTCATAATTTACTGCTCCGGAGTGCCGGGCAGCTGTTTTCTGCCTCGATCTGTATTCTAATAAGTCTTTTAAATGAAGAGATTTATGAGATTATTTTAATTTTGATGTCTTTTTAATGCTTCATGCATTTTAAATACAACCTTTTAATAGTTTTTGAGATTGAAGAATTTAATTTTGTTTTATACTGCAGAAATAAATGTATTCTCAGGAGACCACACCATTATTGTAGTTCTTTCTTTCTTTTTTAAAATCAGCATATCTACTACATACAGCTCAATTGCCAGCCAGAACCGACAAAGTCTTTCTTCGCTGGGGAGCCAGCAAATTAGAAAGAAAGTGTTTATCACTGTATTACAATGTAGCTGGTGCTAATAGAATTTTTGTGGATTTAGATGTATATTTACCCCCAGTGGGGAAAAAGATTTCTTGATGAAGATGACCCAGCTTGGTTTGAGTGAGAAGTCAGAGATGTATGTGAACTGAGTGTTCACATATGTAATGTATTGCTTGTCAGTAAGTTAGGGCCAAGTCAAGCTCAAATTTTAGAGAGATCGTTGTCGTGTATGGACTATAAATTGGTTTCAAAATCTAACATCACAGACAATATCTGCCCAGAAATTTTTTTTGGAAAAGTAATAACAGTCTGATGCCATTAATTTTTCAAGGTATTGGAGAAGTTATTGAGATGGATTGAGAATTAGTTCCTGCCCGTAAAAGCCTTCCAATCACAATAGATATGGACATGTGATCTTCCAAATAATATTTTACTTTTACCTTTACTTTTTAGGCAAGGAATATTTTAAAGCTAAGGAAAACTATTATAGCCCAAAGACTTGGAGTCCTCAAAACAGGTCTATTAAAATGCAAATGTAAGGACTACCCCTTAATAGAAGCTTTACTCTGATATTTTAAGGCAAAATTAATTATATTCCTAAATTGCATTAGCAACTTTGCATGTGTTAGTGAGTTATTAGAGGGTCATGACACTTAGATCTCCATACTATGTCAGAGAGGTTTGAAAGACAGACAATTCTTGAATGTATACATTGTTTTAAAAGGGTGAGATACCCAATAAAAAGTCGCTAAAGATACTGTCCCAAATAATGTTTAAGAATACAGGAAATGCTCATGATATAAACTGCACATGTGTCTCCCAATGAAGAGAGGGAGCAGTTTTGGCATGACATTAAAAAAAAGTTATAAAAGCAAAAACAAAAACAAACAAAAAAAATTGAAGTATCAGCTGCAAGAAGTCGGAAATAAAATGTGAATAAGTGGATGGGCGTGTATGTGTGTCATGCATACACAAGACATTATTACACCACCAAGAGTATTTATTTTAAAGTTGTGGAATGTAGGATGATTTTTTTCACTTTCTTTTTTACAATTGCTCACAATAAACCTATGTTTTTAGATAGTACCACAAACTGATAAAAATACGTCTGAGTTGTGTAAAGTCACATGTAAAAGGAGCCAGAACTTATCATATAAACCGCTAAAAATCCAACCTTCTTTTCTCAAGCATCATTGTTTTCAAGCAGTGATCTTCTCTTAATTTGCGTTTGGGGAAAAAAAGGACTAAGTTCCTGACTTGTGACTCTGATCTCATTTTGAAGCTGGAAATGTGGGCTTGTCTGAGGAATAATCATATTCCATGAACTTTTAGGATGTTGTGTCTAAAATACAGTTTTTATAGTGTTGTTTTTTTTTTTAGCTCTCTCTTTAAATCATTAACAAAAAAATTAGCCACTTAGGGACACGTGAGTGGTTCAGCCAGTTAAGCATCCGACTCTGGATTTCAGCTCAGGTCATGATCTGAGGGATGTGAGATTGAGCCCTATATTGGGCCTGCACTTGGTGTGGAGTCTGCTTAAGATTCTCTTTCTCTCTTTCTCCCTCTGCCCCCCAAACCCTACTTTCACTCCCTCTAAAAAATAAATAAATGAGTTCCTTACAGTTCCTGTTCTGATTAATGATTCCTCAAGTTTAATTATAGCATTTTAAAACTGCAAACCCATCTAAATTGCTTTGTCAACAAAAGGCAGGCCACAAACCCTCAACTAGTTTTGTCCTCCCCCACCCCCACCACATTGGGAGGGTTGACACTTGTTGATACCTCCTCCTCGAATCTGCAGATTTTGAATGAAACCTTCCTCAGCTCTTAATGAACGTGCTTATTTGTGGGCAATCCTGGCAATTGCATTGTTCTCCTGGATCTCAGTTCCTTGAGCCATCTCATGGGCCCAAGACCGGTCTTAGAGTGTTGTGATGAAATCAAAATAATGCGTGGAAATGATGACATGCATACAAAGATGTACGAATACCACCATTGCCTTTATTCCTATCACCATTGTTAACAGAAATAAATGGAGGCTCCTTTAAGGCTAGACCTCTCATGCTTTGGTGTATCCTTGCAACATCTAATAATTATAACTGTTAACATTATCTGTGTGCTTATTATGTTCCAGGCATATCCCTAAGTACTCTACATACATTAATCTCAATATTCAGAAGACCTCATGAGATAAATGCTGCAATCATCCTCATTTTGCAAATTAGGAACCAGTAGCACAGAACATTCCTGGAACTCACAGAGGATCTCCAAGCTAATAATGCTGGAGCTCTGATTCAAACCCTTCTGACTCTAGAGCTGCTCTTCTAACTATGACAGGCCTTTGGAATTGCAAGCCAACTAAATAGTTGTTAGAAGAAGTATTGTTATAGGTGGTAAGAAGCTCAGTGCTCATGGAAATGTCGGGAAATGACCTTTGTTAATCACTTAAAATTGAACAAGGCTTGTTAGCAGCAGGCTGAGCCAACTCTACCTTAGTGTTTCTATTTGAGCATATTCAAAATTTTACTGAAAATACTAGAACATAAAATTAAGTTTATTGAAAATAGTCTTCACCTAAAAATGCAGAGAGACTTGGTAACTTTAGGACTTCATTAACAGTTTACTTTATGCTGGAAGCATCTGCCATCTTTATTTCTTTGTTTTCAGTAAAATTGGTAAAATATGTATTTTTAAAAATATTTAGAGACACTGACTGTAGAAATAACAGAATATCTGCCAGTATCATTAAATGAGTCATACTTGCAAATGGATAACTCCATTTAAGTTTCTATCAGTCGAGGTAGGGCTTCAGAGTCTACAAATGAGTCACAGTCTGCAAATAATACACAAACATGTCAAGATACATTTTCAAGTTCTTTTTTTTTCTAAGTTAGGACTCTTTTCTAACTTAGGACTCTTTTCTTGCCACTAGTTTAGATATCCTTTCCCCCTTTTTCCTTTCCTCCTTTTCTTCCTCTCTCTCTCCCCTCCCCTCTCTCTTTTAGCTTCTGAAAGTTCTTATAGGAACATACAAGGAAAATTTGAAAAAGTAAAAATCGTTCTTATCCTTACAATGTGGGTTTTTTTTTTTTTTTTGAGCTTGTGTATTACCTTTAAGAATTTTTGGTTTGGGGGCACCTGGGTGGCTCAGTTGGTTGTGTCCAACTCTTGATTTTGGCTCAGGTCATGATCTCAGGGTTGTGAGATTGAGCCCTGTGTCTGGCTCCCCACTCAGTATAGAATCTGCTTGGGATTCTTTATCTCCCTGTTCCTCTGCCCTTTCACCCCATGCTCTCTCTCTCAAATAGATAAAGAAACCTTAAAAAACTCAGAATTTTTGATTTGCACACATAATTTCTAATATGATTCTCATAAAAGTGAACAAATAATTTTATTCAGCTTTGTTTCACACAATTAATGACTACATATTATTCCAATAAGCAGATGTCCATAATTTATATAGTTTTCTTCCCATTGTTAAATTTTTAGGTTGTTTCATATTTTAGCTTTCCTAGATACTATTCTAATGAACACGTCTGTGCCTATAGCCTTTTTCTTCTATTATATCATCCAATAAATTCTAAGAGTAGAATTATTGGATGAGAAATAATGAGTCTTTTATTGGATCTTACACACAGAATGAATTTGATATTTCTAGGTGAATCAAAGGAAAGAATAGTACAAACTTTTCACTCCAGTATGGGCTTAAGTACTTAGTACTAAATTAAATAGCCCAAGGAGAACCACAACAAAAATAAAATTTCTTAAATTTCTATTCAAACATGTTCAAGTAGTTTATGCTACACTAATGGATTTTTATCTAATCACCTCAAGTCTATTTAATGTTGAAAGATTTACTCAGTTAATTTAAAACATCTTGGCCATTCAGTAGATAATTTAGCCAAAAAGTAATTCATTCCAGGTTCCAAATTATTTATAGCTATCAATTGTATTCATTATATTAGCCAACTCTTTCAATTACCTGAGTACCATAAAAATTTAAGACTTTGGAAATGGGATCTCAGGATATTTTCACACTGACAGAGATCTCACAAGTGTGAATTTTGGCTGAATAACATTGACATTTTAAGAACAAACATTTGAACATGTGTTTCCATATCTTTGTTTTGTGGCTCCATGATTGTATTTTTATTAGTTAAAAAAAGGTGACTTCACTTCCCTGGTAATCATTACTGTGACTGTAGTTAGTCACCCATTAATAAGCCATCAGTGTCCTTTCCTAGTCCTGTTGATCACTGAGTTTGGTATTCTCTTTCTTCTTCAGTTTATAGTGAAGTTTGTGGAAGGAGTTGCTCCATTTACTCTCTCCTTAAATTTGAATTATTTCTCAATCTGTTGGAAATTTCTATCCATACCACCCACTGAAACTGCTCCAGTAGTGGTTAATTGGGGATTTTTATTATCAAACTGAAATGATGCATTTTGGCCTTTTCTTATTTGACCTCCATAGACTTTCACAATTTTGATCATTGCATTCTTGAAAATCTCTTCTCATTGACTTCTATGACCTGATCTTTCTGTGTCATCTTGGGTGCTTTTGCTGGCTTTCATGCCTGTCCCTAATGTTGATGTTTCTCCAATTTTCAGGCTCCCCACCTTGCCCAATCTTCTAGGGTGGTTCCATTTGTTCCTAATTTTATAAGCATAGAGTTATTTGCTCAGCGCTGTCAAGTGTCATTCTTGATCCTTCACTTATGACTTGCATACTCATCTATGCAGCCTACTCTTTTTAAAAAAAGATTGTGTGTGTGTATGTGATTGTTTAGAGAGAGATAGAGAGCGAGAGCACAAGTACAGGAAGGAAAGGGGCAGAGGTAGAGAAAGAGGAAGAGAAGGGAGGATCTCAAGCAGATTCCATGCTGAGCATAGAGCCCTTTGCAGGGCTTGATTTCATGACTCTGAGATCATGACCTGAACAGAAACCAAGAGTTGGGGGCTTAACTGACTGAGCTAAACAGATACCCCTCTTTTTTTTCTTTTTTTAAATTGATATATATATATATATATATATATATATATATATATATATATCTCAATTATTTGTGAGATACACACACACACACACACACACACACACACACACACACATATATATATATTTTTAAATTGAAGAGCAGTCAGCCTTCTGTTTGTTCTTATCTGGATATCCAGAGTCATCTTTAATTCTACACATCCAAAATCAAATTCACTGATTTTTTTGGCCCAGATCTACATCATTTAGGTGATGGTACCACTGTCCACCAATTATTCCATGTAGAAACGGGAATTACCAAAGTCACCTTTTCCCATTTACCCAAATATAACTGGCCACTAAGCTATGTCTGTTCTATTTCTTAACTATCTCTTGAACTCCTTCTTTTCTTTTTGTTTCCTTCCATAGATAAACCTATCATAATTACCCAAGTGGTATCCCTGACTCTACTCTTGCCTTTCTTCAATCTTTTGCTTGCTGTAGCTGGTGATCTAAATAATTCATCCCTTCTTATTTCTTTCTTAATCTAATACCTCTCCATGACCCCTTCCCTAGCAGTCTCTACTCATCATGTATAAAGATTGAAGTTGGATCCTTTTCCACAGTACTCAAGGTCTGTGAGCTGGCATGTGCCATCTTCAACACCATCTTCTGTGATTCCTGGCCATCTTCTTTGCCCTACTGAAGCTCATCATTTTTCTTATTGTTTCCATATGTCTCGTGGTTCTGTGCCTTTGCATATGCTCTGTTTAGATTGCTCTCTTTGTTATTACTGAATACCTGCTTACCTTGAAAGACCTACTTCAAGGTTCTCTTCCTTCTATTCTGAACTTCTACCTTGGGGTACTCCCATGTACTCTGAGTTCTCCAGTCTGAAAGAGATTATCACACCAACTGCTTTTTTTTTTTTTTTTAATGTCTCCAGCAGAGTGTGAGTTCTTGAAGCAAGGATTATGATTTTATTCTCCTCTAAGTAACATTTATGTCTCATGATTTGAAAAAAAAAGTATATTTTGTCAAGAATTTAAATAATAAAGCTCAAAAAAGTAAGTACAATCATAATACTCCCACCACTCATATTTTTTTCATCCACTTTGCTTATATCCTTATATATAATTATTTCTTTTATAAAATTGGATGATGGAATATAGATAATCTTGTGATCTTTTAAAAAACAAACACCATATTGTGCAAAATTTCCCATGTTTTAAAATATTCTTCAAGAGGCACGTGGGTGGCTCAGTTGATTAAGTGTCTCCCTCTGTCCCTCCCCACTGCTTATTTATTAGAGAGTGAGAGCGGGATAGTGTGCACAACTGGGGGAGCGGTGGGCAGAGGGAGAGGGAGAAGCAGACTCCCCGCTGAGCAGAGAGCCCAATGTGGGACTCGATCTTAGGACCCTGATATCATGACCTGAGCCAAAGGCAGATGCTTAACTGACTGAGTTGCCCAGATGCCAAATAAATAAAATCTTAAAAAAAAAGTTTTTATATAAAAAATAAAATATTCTTCAAAAACACAATTTTTTTTTTTAAAGATTTTACTTATTTATTTGACAGACAGAGATCACAGGAGGCAGAGAGGCAGGCAGAGAGAGGAAGAAGCAGACTCCCTGCTGAGCAGAGAGCCTGATGCGGGGCTCGATCCCAGGACTCCGGGATCATGACCCGAGCGGAAGGCAGAGGCTTTAACCCACTGAGCCACCCAGGCGCCCCCCAAAACACAATTTTTAATGGCTATGTTATATTGGATAATATTATATCATATAGACATACCGTAACTTATTTAACTAATCCCTATGATGCATGTTTAATGCTTTTCAATTTTATTGCAGTAAAGCTTTGTTCAATATCCCTTCCTATTGATATCTAAGAAATTTCATGAAATGGAAAAAGGGGACAAAGTAAATTTATCATAACACAAGTCTAATTTCCTTAAACTTACAAATTCAGTCAAAAAGAGATTTTTGTGAATACTAACAACTGCCTGGTATAATAAAAACTCTGTTTACCCTTTGGACAGTTTTATTAACAGTACGTATAATTAAGCATGTTTTAAAAAAACGTAACCTTTGACTCATGGAATACTACATCAAAAACTGATGATGTGCTGTGTGGTGACTAACATAACATAATGAAATAAAAAAAGAAAATAAAAAAATAGAAAAATAAAAAAACACAATCTTTGTTGAAGGTTAAACTTTGTTGAGAGTGACTGGGCTAAGAGAACCTCAGCTTTCCCTTTTTTGATTTTGCTATAATATAGCTTTTTATGTAACTAGTTCATATTTGTGAAGCACTTTGAAGATGAAAGCTATTATGTAAGGGCAAAATCACTTCATAAAAATGTTACATATAAAATACGAAAATCCATAGACAGACTTTAAGATTTTCAAAGTAACATCAACTCTTTCATGTAATCACTTATAACCACAATTTTTAGACTAGTAATCCAGGATTCATTTATTGATTATTCTTGGAGTATTTTAGTGTTATCCGTTATGGTGAAATTGTTTTTATAGTCAAAGGCAGTGGTTAGGAATGACGTTATTCTTTTTAACCATGGCTATTGAAGTTGTAGCACAATTTATAAATAGGTGAGGATAAATAAAAATTGGCCATAAATATAAATCTTTCTTTCTGCCATCTAACATTGCAACCACACAGATTGGTATTTTAAAGAAATAGATTTCATCATGTGTTGTTTAGGTTTTAAAGTTGTAGCAATTGTAAATTACAGATCATCTGATTTTTGTAGCATATTTAAAGAAAGCAGGTACAGACTGTGTGAGTAATAGACTTGGGGAGTTGGCCAGGTATTAAAATAAGGATTTTCTCTGTGTGTGTCTCTAAACAATATTCCACCTGAACAATGAGTCATGCCTAAACTACAGGTGTCCTGATGTTAGCATTTAAACTTACCCCCCCCCTTTTTTTCCGCACAAGGATTTTCATTTGAAAGTATTTCCTTTGAAGTTTCTCTGGATCTCCTTTACCCCTTTTTACATACGTATTACTAAAATGAAGTATTACTTCTGTGCCCTGAGACAGAAACTACATACTTGCAGTGATAGCTTCTGATGATGGTAGCGCTCTTCACATAGACGCATTTGAACTGACTCTGAGTATCCACAAGACCATCCAATAATACATGATCTCTTTTGCCAGAATTGAAATTAAAGTATGATGAAGTTAAGAACAGGAACTCAGAATTATACCAGTGCAAAGAACCAAGAATCAAGCTAACTTTGGCTATAACTGGTGTTACGTGGTTCAAGTCCAGTAGTTTTGCTTTTGCTTTTATACCTTTCTGCTGGTGTTGATGTATTTTTAGGCAATATAACTTCAATTTTGGAAATTGAAAACAAGTGGAATATATTCTCTTCTTTTCTTTTTTTTTTTTAAACTCTTAGTTCTTACTTGGTCCTGTGCTCGGCTTCTCCTTCCTACCTCTCCCTGCATCCACACCCATACCACAGCATGGGCCTAATTGGTTTCTAGGAGTACTTAAGCCCAGACATATGTGAAGTATGAGAAAATTAATGTTGTTCTAGAAATTTTTTTTTTGGCTTCTGACCTTTTTGTGCACTTGAAATTGCATTTAATATTTCATTACTACAGATCTTTCCATTTAATTTCCTGGATTTTTTTCCACTTGAAAAAAAATCTACAAATTTGGTTTTGCACTACAGAATTATGGGATCTAATAATTCTCCAGCCTCTGACAGTTCCGTAACTGGTGCCCTCCAGCATTTTTATTGCACACAATTTTATTGCTAGAAGGTTAGGCCATTTGACCATTTTTTTAAAGACTTATCCATCAAACATTGTTCAGAGAGAAATAAAATCATGCACAGTTTAAAATGTAACCAACATTTAGTCATTTCTTTGAAAGGGTATTCTTAGATTCATTACAAGAAGAACCCCCAGCCTAGAAACAGCATGGGTGGGCTCATGAGCATGGAAAGATGAGTATGGGTGTATTATAGGTATATCTAGTATCTCATGCAACCAACCATACAATAGCAGAGATAATGAAAAAGTATTTCCCTAATAGTCTTCCCCTTTTAGTCACCCATAAATATTTCTAGAACATTGACCTTTAGTCAATGGTGAATTCTTTCATCCCAACATGACAAGGAAAGATCAGTAAGCTAGTTAGAAAAACTCTTTTGCAATCCATTTGATTTTCCAAATGGCTTAAAAATGATCAAGAGACTATAAGATAGGAATTTCATAAAATTTCTAACTTTTCTGGTGATGAGGAAATGAAGGGTGCTTTGTACGATTGGGCACATCCTTTTGTCTCCCTGAGGATTGGCCTATATCCATGGAGCTGATTGGGCATATCCTGAACTTGACAAGATTTCATGGAGAGCCGACTGCTTCTGCAATCCTTTCTCACCTCAAACACTGAAGTGCCCAAGTGCCATTTGCTTTATAGGACAGGTAGTAAATACCTGATTGTTTTAGGAGTTAACTGGTTTGATGGAGGGCTCATTGCTTTTGGACTTAACTGGTTTCATAGAAGGCTCTCTAATGAGAAGTTTATGTGCTTCTGAGTGCTAAATGCGTTAAGGAACTATGTATCATACCTAAAATTCCTTTAGTGAAGTTGATGACAATATTTAATCGTGATAATTTTCCAAAGAAAAGTAGTATGTGTGAGCTGTTAGGTATTACTTAATGTGTGAATGGAAAGCCCTTAAAGAGAAGAAAGGTAAAATGTGCAGATCTCCTTTGGGTGCAGCATCTCTTATTTTGCACAACCTACATAAAAGATTTCTGACAGTGTTTCTCTTAAGATTACCAATAACCATTGGCTTTGGCAGTTGTGGTGGGCCTGCTATGCCTCTCCTCCTTGTCTCTGGGCTCTTTGTCCATGACTATGATAGATCCCCCTAAGGACCTTGGAAGTTTGTTTGTTTGTTTGTTTGTTTGTTTTTTTGGTATGGGACAGTCCTCCTTTGCTCTTAATATGGTTGCTTCCAATCTATTCTTCCATCGCAAACTAGATACCTTTCTTCAGAAAAGCCTTCCCTGCAACCCTGTCTAAAGTAGACTTTCTTTATTTGTCTCTATCTCAACACCATTTTTACTCCACGATAGTGCTAATCTCAGTTTTTAATGATTTTCTGTAATTATTCCCTCAGCCACCTGCCATAATGCAAGCCCTGTAAGGGCAAAGACTTTGCCTTGTGATTTGCATATCCCTACTTTTCCTGCAGCAGCTGGCATGGGGTACGTGCTCAGTAAATATTTGTTGAATGAATAGATACATGAATGACCAACTTGAGCACAATTCCTACTTTAACTAGTTGATGTGACATTTCTTTTTTAACTGTCTTTTTGGTCTGTCCTGTATGCAACTCTCAAAGAAGCTGACTGATTTTGATAAAACTTGGTACACGGCTCAGTGTAAGTCCCATCTCGAATTGGATTTATAACTCAGTCTGTCATCTTGAATCCAAATGGTGGCAGATAAAACTTGACAAATGGGACTTGGAGCAGATTTTAGTACAGTTTGGTACATGGGTCGATGTACCATTTAATTGAAATGTGTGGAGTCTGAATTTCGTGAACATTTCATCCTAACTTTAACCTACACCTATTTTATTTTCCTTTTTAATGATACTGCTTTCTTCAAAACCTAGCATTTGTGGCTAGATTAACAGTGTCTTGGGAGGTGAAAATCTTCAAGGAATTTTAATGGTGGATATTTAGTTGTTTTTTCTAAAAGTGCTGCCTCCCCTAACCTGACAGGGCTGATAGTAGACACAGGATTCATGACTTCTGGCAGCCCAGCCATGTGGAAAGGCCTTTAGAGATAGAGTGACAAGGCAGGGTTGTTCTCTCATTTTCTCTCTACCAGCAGGCTGGGAGTAGATACAGACAGAAGGAAAGAAATTCTGATTTGGGGTTAGTAAAAATGGAGGCTTTCCCACGTGGAAAATCTGTCCATCCCTAAGGGTGTGAAAGTCATCATTTTGCTACAGGAAACATTTTGAATGTTGTAGGAAAATTTTAACTCTGAGATCTGGAATCACCTCTTAGAAATCCATGACACTCTCTATGAGTTGGCATGTATTTTTAGATTGGAAAAATACTGACAAGCGATGTTTTGCAAAATAGAAGCCCCTCCTTGGTTTTGTTTTGGTTTCTGTATGCCCGGGCTCAGTGCTGGGTTCTCTTGCTTCAGAATTCGCCTCAGCGTTCCTCAGTGGTTTATTTGTGTTTGCTATCACATAGCAATTCCCAGGTTCCAAAACATGAGAAAAGCCAGTGTCAACACTGCAAGCAAAAAGGTTAAAATATGGACTGCAGACTTATTTGCTATTTGCAGTGGCAAATTCTGACCCAGTCTCCTAGAAAACATGGTCTCATGGATGGTTAACCCACCAAATTTTCATTTGGGCTCTTCTTAAAAACATAGCTCTCTTTTCCCCCCATCTTAATCTTGTGTCCTCCCCTGCCCCCACCATGTGCCTCTCTCCTCCTTGTCCCTCTCCCCTCATTGAGACTCTTGTATGACATCTTTCATTTATTCCTTTCACTTTTTTTTTTCCTGATCATAAAAGACATTCCTATTCATTATAAGTTTGTAATCTATAGACACGTATATCGAAGGGACTGGGAATGCCCCACAAGTTTACGACTGAGAGGCAGACCAGATTAACATTGTAGCATGCTTCCTGTGGGTCTTTTTCCTGTGCCTATGTCTGCATGGCTAGGGTACAGCTAATGTTTAATAGCAATCTTATCTACAGACGTGCTGAACATTTTCCTTGCTGCTTATTCTCAGTGGTCTGAGATATTCGTTTCTTGGCCCTGCCAAAGCTGGAAAGGGCAAGTATCTTTTATTTTCTCATCTTTTCCCTCTTCCATCTGTTGCAGACGGCTCTTTGCCTGAGTATCACTGGACTTCACTGTTTCCTCATTAGGTTCCTTTGACCGTTTGCCTCTCTCTTCCTGTGCCTTTGGCCGCAGGAGTCCAGGACTGGCCTACTTATCTCGTGGCCTGCAGTTCTGTCAGCTCCCACTTGTAGCTTCTCCCTTCCAGGGCACAGAACTGGATTGTATTTCTGCTTCTCTGCTGCTGATGGGAGGGAGGTCGCTGCTGCTCATGGCGGGGAGGCAGAGCTTTGAAGCTCTAAGTGTCTCTCTAGCTGGCGTTGATCTGCTCAGCCAAAGACTGCTCTTGGGGTTCTAGAAATTCAGACTGGCCTTCCTCCAGCTCTTTCCTCGGTGATCACAGAACCCCCTGGAGTCTCCACATTGTAGAAAGGGAGTGGTAATTAACATTTATTCAGCATTTATATATAAGGTACTTAACAATCATTCACTCCTCCTGGTGATCCATGAAATAGGTGTTATCCCCATTTTGGACCTGTCTCTGTTGTATTCCCATTAAGAGTCTTACTCAAGGCCACCGCCCAAGGATTGGAAACCAGGTCTGCATAGCTACACAGCCTGTGCTTTTCACCAGACTACAAATTGCCCTTTGGTAAGAGAATAAACTTCAGCTCGTTGGTGTAGGAAGTTGTCCAGATAAGGCCAAGAACAGTGATGGTAGCAAAGACAAAAGTGTTTACTAATAAAGGCTGGATAGAGCAAATGGAAATAAAGGAAGCCATCCAGTCCCCTAAGTGAGGTTCAGAGACTTTGAGTCTTAGAAGTGAACAAGCTCTTAGGGATAACAGATACCAGGGATTCTCAAACCTGGGTGCATACTAAAACTACCCCGTGAGGTTTAAAACTATGATTGCCTGGCACGTGCTGACCCATTATCCTAGGTGTGGGGCCTGACCTGGTCTAACATGGAGCCAGTTTTGAGAACCATGTATTTAGGCCAACCCCCTTATCTGGCATATAAGTAAACTCAAAGGCAGCAAGTTAAGTGACATGCCCAAAATCACAGAGTTGGTTGGGAAAGATTGGGTAGGAGATTGTAGCTTATGGTCCTTCATATAGTTGCTGCCTCAGGGTGAGTGGAATGAGTCTGGAGCTCTTGTTCACACTGTATTAAAACTTGATCAAATCTGAAATGCACATGCTTCTCCCAAATTCTGGAGTCCAAGGGAGAGCTGTATCTAAGTTAGGTGTCACTTCCACCAGCAGCGCCAGCCAGTTTCCAAAGAGAGGAAACCTTATGATAAAAATGAACCTATGCTACCAGTCTCCCATGCTCTCTGTATGGAAGGCACAGGCTCCCATGTTCACACCTGACTTCACCAATTTGCCCCTTACCCCAACATTTTCCCTTCCCTCATAGACTTTTGGAATTCTTTTTTCCAGAAGTATTTTGTCTCCTCTCATTTGGGGAAGATAGTGGGTTGGGGTGAAGGACAGTACAGGTAAGGGTAGATGCTCCCACTCATCCCTCTTCAAGTCGGTAAGCAACTTGACTATTCTGGAGGAAGTGTGCTAGAAACAGGAATGGTTGTAGGTTTTGGAGGCAGGATGAGGTTGTTTCCGACAGATTAAAGGTGGTTTGTATGGGTCACCTGGAGTACAGCATAATTTACATAATGGAGATGAGAGAAGGCAAGAAGAAGGGGATGAGAGAGAGCGGGTGGGTGTCCTGTGGGTCTTGTTTCTGCTACCCAGTGATCTGTCCAGTGAACTGGGGCACATGCTTCTCCTTTGTGGCTGGCTCTGGGCCACAGTGAGAGCCAATCAGAGTGAAGCCAGAGTGCCTTTGACTGGACCAGGAGTCAAGTCATCAAGGGGCAAGGGTATCACTATTGAAGAATGAGATTCCAGCTTCCTACTAAGACTGTCCTAATAACAAGTCTTCTCAAATGACAGTCATTCATCTACTATAGTTTTGGGGGCATCATATCTAACAATGTCTCTCTATATATCATCTATATATAAATATATCAATGTGTTTTGTCATATCTATATATTGTCACTGTCATTTACTACCCATCATTCATATATCTATCTGTGAGGCCAGATCATGAAAGTACAAATTTGTAACCATTTTTGATATCAGAAAAGAGACTACCTGTGGTTTTGTCTGGTTCAACTTCATATATTTATCTCACTTTTTTATGTACAGAAATTTATCCATAAAAGAAATGTTTTGTTATTTTATGTATCACTTGGTATAAATAGAAGGATACCTAAAAAAAGCTAAAAGAACTCTAAAAAGTTAATAGATGTGGCCAGACACTGTTGCTTGCTTAAGGCTATGAGCCTGAAACCTGTTTTTCTTTTGTTAAAGGGGTATTAAGTAGTCGTGATGGACTAAGGGGGGTAGAAAAGGTTTATTGCCTACAAGCTAGGACTTTGTCTTTGATGGAATCATGGTGATTGAAAACAAGATTGAAGAGGAGGTAGGACATTATTTAATGCTGAGGTTGCCCACCTAACAGCATCCACTTGCTGTTGGTGGAATCATCAGACACAATGGGGGACACAGAACCAAAGGACATGACTGTGCTTTACTAAGTCCCTGCAAATTCAGTGGGTGGGTGGGTGGGCACGGAAGTTTTGGCTGCCTTTCTTCATTGTGATTGAGTTGAATGTGTTGACGGGGCACTTGTGCCTTCTTGAATAATTATGCAACAGCAAATATGCCAAAATTCTTCTTGCTGCATTTATAGCTACAGCTTTGCAGGGTGTTAAAAAAGCATGGCGTGCTACCAGTTATGATGTTTTAAAAAAGTGAATGAGTTTGATGTTTTTGATTTCTTTCTCTCTGTGACCCTGAGCCATTTTCCTGTCCCCTTTGAGCTTCCTCAGGGATGATCTGGGGACAGTACCACTTCTCTTGCCTTATAATAAGGACAAATAAGATAGTGACTGGAAAGTGCTACCAGGATGTAAAGTATTGCTATTATTCTAATTTGAATTAATTTACTTGTGCCTTCCATGTCACTGAGAATATTACCCCCCCTTCCTACCCTTATCTGTGAAAATGGACTATGAGAGCGGTAATGTTTCCTTTATCCCTGATCTCAGAGTTTGAACATGAGGTGGAAAGCTATTAGGTTTTAGCTCCATTTTAAAAAAATAATTCTGATGGCTTTTTGCATGACTGTAAAAGTGATAGGCATGTTCAGTTAAAACATTTACAGTGCAGAAATATGCAAAAAGGAGGAAATAATGATTCCCCATGTTCTCACGACAGACTTCTGGTCTTATTTCTCTGTTATTGTGGATATCACTTTACATACATCTTTAAATTCAGTGGCTTCAGGAGGATATAATTGGCTTGCCCAGACTCCAGGCCTCTTCTGAAATGGCGCTTGTCAGAGCCAGCTGGGGCACCAGCGGGGGTTCTAGATCCGGCAGAGTGAGGACCAGGGATAAAGCCTTGTCTCCGTTCTGTTGTCAGGAGAGTTTGAGTGTCTTCTCATTTCATAGGAGAGGCTGAAACTGAGTGAAGAGGCCTTAAGAAAATTGACATCTTCTGACTGTTTCTTCTCTGTTTCTTGTGTATCTCCTGGTGGCTATGTCTCATTCTGTTTTCTGTTCCAAGCAAAGTTCTGCCTTTTGCGCGTGGTAGGTTTCAAGGACCTCCTTTTAGCAGAATGCTCGAGGAATTAATTAAAATACTAATCAGTTTATTGTGCAGCCTGTTGGGAACGGGACACTCAGAGGTCCTTTTTACATGTTGTGTGATGTAAATTATAGGATACAAATGTATAGAGTCATATATTGCTACTTTAAAAGCCTTTCACCAGAGGATTTGCCTTAAAATGACTAAGTTCTGTCTTAAAGAGAGAAACTCCCAAATTAGGTTCCATTATTGTTGGAATCTTGGGTTACTCAGCTTCAGATAAGAGTATAGAAAAAAGAATACTAGAAGTGGTATTGGGAGAAAGGGGAAAAAAGTTGTTTTTTTTTTTTTTTTTAATGTTCTAAATTTGCATACAGGTTACCATGACTACAAAATATCTTTATCACTTATCGAAAGTATCTGTTAACCTTCTGTGGCTGTCCTGTCCAGAGGTGCACTTTGGGATTGCTACCCTAAAATTGTACAGTACTTCAGAATTGCCCCTTTTAACAGATGGCTGAGTCTGAGTTGGAGTCGTTCAATTTTTATGCAAATACAGCTGAGAACTCACTTCTTACTGCAGCTCCAGCTCACATTTGACCCAGCTGGTTAAGACGATTCACGTCTGACATCTTCACATACAGCAAAGCATTTAGGTTTCTGTGACTTGAAAATGAATTAGAAATATTTCAGTCATTTTGGCAAGTTGTGCAAAGCTATTTTTAGAAAAACTTACTTATATGATTTTGCTGTTTTTTTGCTTTCTCTCTTCTCCATGTATCAACCATAGGTGAGTGTACAAAAAGTATGGCATTTTGGAAAGCAAAGATATTTGTGTCTCTTGAATTAAAGGTTGAAATTCCTAGCCATACTCCCAGAAGAGCTGGAATATGATTATAGTGATTGTCCCTGTTTATTGGAACATTTTTAGAGTTTCTGGTCATGCTGGGTTGTTCCAAAGCACCACCTACCTCTTCAAGCACAAAAGGAGCTTGAAAGTGGCCAGATTTGCCTTTTTTTCCCCCTACAGCAGCAAAGAAACAACAATACGCTCATCAAGGCAGTCTAGATATTAATACATGGCTACTTGGTAGGAACGTTTATAGAAATTAACCTACTCTGAAGCAAGCAAGAGAGGAGAAGACCTTTTTCTAGACGTTTTAAGAGACCTCTGCTATCTCTCTCTACTGTTTCCTCTAAATTACTTATTATTGCCTTAATCTGGAATTACTCATTTCCTTCATAATTGAAGGCCCTGGAATTGTTTGCGGTGAGGCGTAGCTTCGCTGACAAGGTTCCTGACATATTTGCTCATCGTGAGGCCCATTTCATTTAGAATTTCCTAGTATGTGAAACTGCTCTAGTTAAGCTTTTCAGTAAGTGCCTTTTAAGTGAAGGTGGCTGTCCAGGATCAGAACTTTTTCTGTGTCTGTTCTTTCACCCTGACTCTAAACTAAACACTTTGATTCTTGTGACTAATTTGGCCCACATGAGGCTAGTCAGTTCACGTTTCCCTGAGGAAGGAGATTTGGGGCTATCCTGGGCCCTTGTGATTTTTCCGAGGCCCCCGTTTCTTCTTTGGGTACCCATTTTTCCTTCCACGAAGTGGTATTGACCCTTGGGTTCGTACCATTGATTACCAACCATGAACCCAAATGCTTCTCTTGACAGCAATTGCCTTCCAAGGGACTAAAGGCACATTTCAACAATTTTATCCATCATGACCTATTTTGAACATACACACCAGAAGAGAGCAGGAGGCTAAAAACATACAGTCTTGTGGTTTCTCCACAAGTGTGCACATCAAATAATGATCCCTCAGGCACTTATTTGTCCGCTCCTAAAATGTTCCTGGATGGAATCCCAGCATAGTTGTCATCTTGTGAGCAAGATCAGAATTGGAAGGTAGCAGAACAGGGAGGAAAATACTTATTTTTATTTCAGAGAACAAAACGTCCTCCTCATGGCTGGTATCAGTGGAATTCTCCCATGAACGACCTCTAAGAAGGGACTGCTAAGTTGGGTTTTGCTGGCTCCTAATTCATCACAATGGGGTGTTGACTGAAAATAGCATAAGAATTTAGGTCTTGGGGAAGGCGGCGTAGACTGCCTTGAACCAGGGTCAAGTCTTTTAAGTAACATTGGTTTGGGTAGACATGGCCTTTGCACTTCTAAAACATTTAATGTTGCTAGTTTAATTGGTATGAGTTTCGTGTCACCCACTTCTGAAACAGGAGAAAAATATTTGCTGTTCAAGGTGGTGTGAGAAGACTTAAAATAGAAGATAAAGGCAGTAAAAACACCAAACGAATTCCTTTTTTTTTTTTTTAAGCTAGATCACCAGTAGTTGAGTCAAATATAGTTGAAAGTCATCAATCAATCCTTTTTGGAATAGAGAGGCTTCAGGTAAATATCAGCTCTCACATAAATTGTACAGAGTCAATAAAAATTGGCCTAATCATTTCAATAAACATAACATGATTTCTTTTCTCATTAAAAATTTAAGGAGTAATGCTACATAAACTATAAACTCTCTTCGATGAATGAAACCAAATAAAAGATGTGTAAAGACTATTTTGGCTGGCTCTAGGAAGGAGAGGCTGGTGATTTGGTTTAAATGCCAAAGAATCATTGTTTTGACTTAATATTTTGATGGGGTGCATTTCAACTCTATGCTGGCTGACTTCTGACCAATGATTCTTTCAGGTTGGTTCAAGCCCAGAGGTTTTCATCCGGGAGATCAGAGAGTCAGGAAATGTTCAGATCCTTCTTTCCCTTACTGCCTCTCCCTCCCAAGTTGACGATTATGAGAAAAGCCAAAATTGGAAAAGTGTAACATACCAAGTGATCTGGCTGTTCTGAATTTTTCACTGTATATTCTCTAATTTTGAACCTGTCAAGTATTCTCTGTCAATCATCTGCGTATAGCTTGTTAAGATTACAGAGTCGTGAGTGTGCATAGGAGTCTGACTAAATCCGGTGATTAGCAACAAAATTTATAAGAAAAAAAAGTTGAAGCATACATTAAAAAATTAAAAAAAAGATTGCTAATAAAGACCTCGATGTTTACTTATGAAAAATAGTGAGTGATCAGATTGGGAGAGAAGATGTTTTGGAGAACGTAGCACCACTGGCATTTATCTGATGTACATTTAATAATATAATAACAATGCTGCTGCACCCGTGATGCTTAAGAACAAGAGGGATTATTAGATTTGTGCCTGGAAGGTAAAATTACTGCAAAGGATTGCTTTGGGGAATATACAAGATACAGGAAATGAAATGAAATAAAATAAATACAGGGCAGATGACTGGTTTCTCTGCATTTCTGGGTAGTTTTAATTAATTGCTAATATAGCACTGAGCCATGAATTACTTAATCACTGCTATTGTTTCAATTTTGGAAGTTTCCTCTTAAAGACAGATTCATTAGAGAAGAAGAAAATGTCACTGGGCAGGGAATAAGTTTAGGATTTTGAATGTTAACTTTTTACAATCAGCTGTGGAATACTGAGGAATCCTGTGAAGATGCTTTTAAATAATTTGGAAGACTTATTTCCTCTTTATTTTGGGGGGAGGATTTATTGTCTCTTATGGGTCCCATTGAAATCGGAAATAAACCAACGAGCTTTTCAATGTTTCAGTGCCCTCTGCGTAAATTTGTGATTGAAGGTAGTTGAGGACCAGCAGCCTTGTAGTGAAAAGGGCCAGAGTTTTCTACTCAAACAGATCTGGTTCAAATCCTAGATTTAGCCTTTGTCAGAAGTGACCCTGGGCAGGGTACGTAATTTCTGAGCCTTGGCCTTCTGTTATGTATAGCCATATTGTGAAGATGAGTACTCATTTAGGCATCTGTTATTGTTGAATACTGACGGTATACCACGCCCTGCACCAAACGCTCTAGATATAGCCTGATGATCGTGATTATCCCTAATATTGACTGAGAGCTTATAAGGTATTAGGTATTGCTCTAATCACTGCAAGCACATTATGGGATTCAGTCCTCATAGCCAACTTATAATACATCAATAGTACATAGAAATCATATAGTGCATATGAAATACATATATATATAGATATATACACATGCCCTCTCTTTATACATATATATATGTGTATAATTACATAATAAGAGTGGAATAACTTGTGTTCCAGAAAGACTAATTTCCTCATCAGAGGCCAGTACAAAATTCATCCTTGATTTCTTTCTTTTCTTATTATTCTCAGAAAGAAGAAAGTCTCATATATTACTAATGTAAACAATTAGAGGCAAAAAAACAAAAACAAAAACAAAAAACAAACCCAGAACATGAGACCATGATGTCACGACCGGAGAAGAGAAGCTTGAGACCTTTACTTCTTACAGAGTAGTTGGAGGGTGGGATCCTTGAGGCAACCAACCTCCCTGGAAGGAACATGACCAGAATAGATGGCCTAAGTGCTTGCAACTTGAAATGTAGCACTTTGTTCTGAATATCACTTCTGCTGAGGGTCCTGCCATTGGAAATGTCATGCGAACCAAAGTTTGCCATGTATTAATTTATAGATAAAAGGGACGGTGTAATTGCCCACAGGAAATCCCTTCATAGAGTTTGAATGTCTCTGTTATAAATAAGCCTTAAGCACCTTAACTAGAAACACTTTACATTCATCGGAACGGCCTGCTTCTCTTTCCAGTCCTGAATGCTAGGAATGATGGATCATACGCTGTGGATATTTGCAAGCCGTTTACATTGCCGTTTGTGGCTGTTGTTAAACGAGGTGGACTTATTCCGGTGATCTTGGGCATTGGAAGCTTAATCTCATAAGAAAATCTTTAGCCAAGTCAGGTTTTTAATCGCTGTGTTAGTCATCCTACTGATTACATAAGGAACACTGTAGGAGCATTTCAAATGCCATCAGCTCTTGGCAGTGGAATGACAATGAGGATGAAGTATTAAAAACTAGGTACCCATCAAGACAGACATGGAGAGAGGGCCTCCAGCTCCCTGCTCCTGAATATGCCTGTACATTAATTCTGCTCCTTTCTAAGAGAACTCACTGGAAGAAAAGCATAATTTGAATTAATTATTTGCACATATGGTGTGTTCCTGATGTCAGCAAATGCTACATTAAGGACAGACATGCTGGGCACCCATTAAATAATCAAGTAAATATTTGTATTGTTTATGATAAACTGGTTCCTTCTGTGGGTATTTTCTGTGTCTCCATAAACATTCATTTAGGAGGCCGACTTTGTTTGTTGGGGCTTCATACCAGGCTTAAATCTGACAAAGAGCGTTGTTTAAATTCCAAATCCAACAAAGAAACCTCACACCCACTGTGTTTTTTGGAGCTAAGTGAATATTTAGTAACACTTTAATATAATAGCCGGATCATTATTTTATATTACTGAACTGAATGCTATGTTAATAACATTAATCACATGGACTCCTTCTTGTCCTAGCCTGAATGTTCTAAGTACTTCTATATGATTTCCACTGTAATTCAGTGGTAATTAGCGATACGATTACTTCAAGCCGGCACCAAATGTTTATACTGAACCAACATGAATGTTAGGTCTCAACATACACGTGAGCCCAGCCTGTGAATAAAAGGTTGGGGCTAAGGTAAGTCAACCCGATTTTTCTTTGGCACAATATGTTGTATAACTGGAGCATATATAAGGTTTATAAATGCTCTGAGTGCATGAAGGGGATTGACTTTTCACCTTGTTCGCCGAAGGTCGACATGGTCAGATGGAACTATGTAAAGGAGTCCTCTCTGGGTACATTTACCTGAAAAGAGTCTGGTGTGTGAGAAACCTGGAAGTGAGTCTGGGACAGAAGACCTCAGGTTGAAGAGGCAGTTGTCTGACTAAATTCCTCATGACAGTTGAGACATTTTGGAATAAGGTTCTTATAATGATTCTTTTGCAACAAACTTTAGGACATCTTGATTTTTTTTTTCAAGCTCGATATTTCAAAAGGTGCTCTGTATGCTGCTTTCAGATGCCTTTTTTGTCTCATAAAGGGAGGGTCAATCATATACTTGATATCTATCTACTTCAATCCAAGCATGGAGGCAAGCCGCAGTGTTTTATCAGGTCCTGAGATCGAACAGTGCCTGACCATGTCAGCCCATAGAGACCAGTACACCTGTTTGAATGAACAGACCTGTGAACCTCTAGACATTTCTTGGAAAGTTAGAAGCAGGGATCTCGTTCCTTTTCTAAAAGTGAGGAGAATGGGCTGATATATACTTTT